>NW_006800228.1:710886-725466 GCF_000485575.1 Poecilia formosa
AGCTGGCGTAACAACGAAAACATTCTGAAAGTCCACCGATTTGTGTTGCCTTAACAGTAGCCTCACAGCAACATCCTGCGTGCGCTTTTCCACAGATTTAGTTTCTTCCGCTTTATGTTGGTTAGAGACGAGCAGTGAAAGCTGACAGGAGGTGTTTCTGTTGTCCAGAGTAATTTAGAGCCATTAAATCTCTTATCAGGAAGGAGTTGTCCCTCTTGGTGTTCAGCAGCACACTCTCTTAAAGGACAATGTAACTATTTAGCTGAAAGGAAAAAACAACCAACCATGAAAATGAAAATTACATTTGCTCTGCTTTTCATCCTGCCACCCGTGTCTGTCTGTAACATTGTGAAATCTACATGTGAATCAACATGTTCAACTGAAAATAAAATGTTTTTATATTTATCCTGCTTTCAGTTGGATTTTTATGACTGTCACAGTTGAACTCTTTTTTTATCTCTGGTATAGGTAGTAAGAGCAGAGTCCAGCTCTTTTTTTTTACAGCCGCTGAGCCTCAGAGAGCTCGTATATCTGTGGCTGTTAAGATAAAAACAAAGTGACGGCTCGTCAGAGACCTTTTTGTTGGGAAACTGACCATTACTGCTGCTTGGGCTGGGACTCGACTTTGAGATAAGGATTAAAGGTTTTGCTGCTGAACAGTGCAAGTTAGCACCTGTAATGACTGAAACTGGAGTAACCGGTATGAGTGGTTCAGGTATTTCAGATGAGGCCTTGCTCTGCACACATACACACACTCACTCACAGAGAGAGAGACAGAGACAGTCGCTTCATTCAGTTTATCCAGAGCTCTAACGTCTGTTTCAGTTTCAGTTGCTTTTCTCGGTTCTCACTCTGCTTCCTGTTTTTCTCAGGTCCCAGCGGATGGCTGGCCAGTTGCCTTGACAACTGCTAACCACATGCCATTAGTCATAGTAAACAGTCTGTCAGTATGTCCGCTTTTTTTTGTTGTTTTCTTTAGGATATATATCAAGACCTTAATCTGGACTTCAACAGTTTCGACAGGAATCTCAAAGTGTGCTCATTTGAATGTGTAGTTAATGGGAAAACCTTTTCTTCATTTTTATCCTTCCACTAAGTTAAAACTCTTGTTTTTTGTTAAATAGTGGACTCTTTTTATAGAATGTCGCCATATTTACGAACATATGTTTACATTTTGTTAAAAAAAGAGGGAAAAAAATCATACCATAACTTTAAGGTTAAAAAACACTGTCTAATTCAGTAAAGGATAAAACAGGATATTTTTAAAGAAAGATGTTTCACTGCTGCCATCTAATGTCCAAATTTAGAATTACAACCACTGACCCACCATTACAATAGCTTTATCCAAGGTATTCAGGAAGGTATTTATGTGAAAGAAAAATATGAAATTCATAGACACCATCCTGCCGGCTTCACCCCATGGTTCTCCACCCCATTCCAGAATTTAAGTGAAAATATGTATAGAGCATACATCCCTAACACTTGTGTAAATCTTTCATCATATCTTTTCAAGGGACAACACCAATGGTAGGTTTCTGGCCAATCACTGAGCTTTAAAAGGATCCAGATTCCTATCTTGGCTTATACAAATTTCTGTTTTTTTCTTTTGTTTTTTGTCTTTTTTTTTTCTCTGAAAGGTTGCCAAATATAAAGGAGTCTGTCAGTCAGTCCTCTCATGGCAGAATAAATGAGGACAATAACTGATTTTCAGTCCTTTTTGGAGACAGACAAGATTGGTGGATAATGTTTTCTCTCTGAACCAAATAAGTTTATGTTGGTCTCAACAGACCACAGGTTCCAGTGATCATGTCCTCAGTCTGCTTGTCTTCAGCAGACTAATTTGACGCAGTGTGTAGTGTACGGTCTGAACAGTGACAGGCTGATTTCTCTTGCTATTGTGGCATGCAGCAAACGGAAATCATTTTGGTGATTCCAACCAAAATCACCAAACAAGAGCCTAAAACAAGAGAAGTTTGTTCTGATTTGAGAATGTTTTTTTTTTTTTTAAGAGTATGTAAACTTCTGGTTTCAACTATAAGTAACTAGAATGTTAATCTTCCCCTTTAAACAATATTTATTGTGAGTCACCACTGTATAAATAATGATTTGTCATGGTTCCATTTTCTCATAAGGAAGCAAACCTGATTCTGTAGTGTTCATGCAGTTTCTGTAAAGCCAGCTGTCTTCATCACTGTCCTTCTCTCTTCTATTGCAGCAGAAGAAAAGAAAGGAAAACTCTGGCTCTCATTACAAAGTTAAAGTAATGTAAACCTTCAGGGCCTTCCTCTAGCTATGTTTTATTAGTGCACATTTTCAAACCAATTTGCAGTAATTTAAGCTGTTCCAACCATATTAACAAGAAAAAGACGTGAAGCTATTATTTCTGATCTAAATTGGCTTACACTACGCCAACAGGACTGTATATTTCTCATGTCTCAGCAGGAGAATACAGCAGCAGATTCTTGTTTTCAATTCTACCTTGTTTAGTCCATCCTGAAGTCTTTTACAAGCAAATCGTGTTCGGACTTTGCAGATTTATTCACAAACAAAACTCAGATGATACGAGCGGTTTGTGGCTCCACCTCTGATTACTTGGTTCTCAGAGCTGGATAAGAAGATAAATTATTGAGTGATTTATCTGATAAAAAAAAAACTGCCTTATTATAAGGTAATACAAGCCCATATATAACCTAACATTTTTGCCAAAGATCGTTAAAACAACGATTCAGGTAATTTAATAATTTCTTATTTTAAAAGTTTCTTTACTGCTGCCCAGTCAGGTTTTGATTCCCATGTTTGTTTTGATCAAAACAAACTGTAAACGTTGGTGAGATGGTCAGATATGCTCAGACCAAGACCAATTTTGGCACATTAATCAAAGCTCTCATGTGGGGTTCCTCAAGGCTCTGTTCTCGGGCCACTTTTATTTAACAGCTTCATGCTCCCTCTAGCTCAAATTATGGAGTATCTCATCTCTTAATGTCTGTATGCTGATAATGCACAATTTTGGAGATTAACACCATTATCATTGTTATAATTTACTGCAGCTTATCAGTTCATTTTGGTCAGATATATTTAAAATTTGGATGCTCATATTTTTTTCATTCCTCTCTGAAAAGATTTCTGGTTTTAATGTTTTCTTTAGTTTCCTGTAAAATATTAACATTAAACATGAAATGACACTATTCAAATAAATTTACATCACCATGTCTAGTGTCAAATGCTCTTTGTAAATTCAGTTTTCTGTAGTTTTGTCTGAAAAGCAAGCCGACAAACACCCATAAGATGGAGTGAGAATTGCCTTTTAAAACTTATTCTGTTTGTTTTGTTCCTTTTATTTTGGTCCAAGAAAAAACAGTATATTTTTTTAGTTTACCTGTCCTGTTCTTGTTTTGGTGACTGATTGGTGGAGCTTTGTTGGTTAAACGATCTTTTTAGGGAACCTTGGAACATTGAGCCTGATAAAAACAAACCTGTGCTGTTCTGGGACATTTTTTACCATTCAAAAAGGAAGCATATTTCTTATTTATGTCTTTGATCATATTTATGGCCACCTGATTCTTTTTTTTTTGTACTGAAAACCAGAAGCCTTATGAATTATAAAGTCAGTAAACCTGAAACATCAAAAGAGCTCCAATGAAGGAAGATTTCTTCCAAATTCCTCTTCCTTCTTTCCTAAAAGCTTTGATTTCAACAGACTGAACACGATTGAACCAAAGATACATCTGTTGAATGCAATCTTAACAGATTCTATTCCTTTTGATATATAAACATATGTGTTTTTAAACTTTCATCTGCAGTGTGCTTTTTTCTCCACTGGCTGAAAAAATATCTTGAAGTGAAACAGTAATGATGTCTACCCTCTCAATGCTGAGTTTCCTCCTTACGACCAGCAGATGGCACTGTTACTCCATTTATCAACAACAGCCACACTTTCCTTTTTTAATCATTTGCTTTTGCTCTCTCTCTTTCAACATATCTGCTGTAAACATGCATTATCTGACTTTAAACTCCCACAAGATATGTTTTTTTAGAGAATAACTAAACAATTCGTTGATGTTTATTTGTTATATTAAGGTCAGTTTGATTTTGCACAGAAATGTTCAGTCTTCCAAGAGAGTGCTGTGATTCAGTGAAAGTTGTTCAGATTGCACATTTTTAAGATGCATTCTGATGAAACCTGAAAACTCTGCAAATCTCTGTCAGAAAACTTCAGGAAAAAAACTCAAACAAAAGACAACCCATATCCGTTTCTACATGGCAGCTCTTTCATTTTTCCCAGAGCGGAGCATCCTTGGACTACACCACTGCATTGCAGTGAAGGTGTTGCGCTGCGAGAAATCTGTGCCGTCGTTTGGAAAAGAAAGGTGGAAATGTCACTAATTGACCCCCGTGGTTGTGACTCCGCTGCAGCTATGTTGCACAAAAAACACACACACAATTTAGGAAATAACCAGGTATGGTGAGTCACCGGCCGGCGAAGCCTGGTGTAAAACGAAAAGCCTGACTCAGAGGGAGACAGTGTGACACAGATGGGTGAGAGAAAAGTGAAACAGGAGGAGGAGGAAGGGGAGGAAGATGGGGCGCTGAGGGGGAGCGACGGTGGAAAACAGACGGGTAGATAGAAAGTGTCACCAAGGGGTGAGTTAAATGACATTAATGATGCTGCGTTGGTGTGAAGTGGCTGTGAATCTCAACAGTCTTCTTCTTGCTACTTGTTACCATGGTTGCTGCTGCTGCTGCTGCTGACATCCCGATTGCAGATAATGAAGTCAGGTGCGTGTTTGTGTGTGCGCGTGTGTGCGTGCACATGTGTGTAAGAGAGAAGAGGGGAAAAAATGCAGAAGATGGATCTTTGTAGGCAGATAACTGAACCTTAACCCACCAAGCTGTTAAACAGAGTGACCTTACACACACACACACACACACACACACACACACATACATGTTTTCATGACTTGTGGGAACTATACATTGATTTCCATTAATTTTCTACAGCCTAGTCCTTAGCCTAACCCCAACCCTATCTCTAACAACCACAATCTTAACCTCTAACCCTAAAACATAATTTCCACTTATGGGAACCGAGAAAATGTCCCCACAAGAAGCAGTGGTCCCCATAACCCCACATTCAAGACAGAGATAGGTCCCCACGAGGATATAAAAACCTAGTTCTCTCAAACACACACACACGCACGCATACCGGTACACACACATAGGACTTACAGCTGGTTTGTCCGGATTGCTTCCTGTTGTCCCACTCACCTAATCTATGTTTCTTGTTCTCGATGAAAAGCAAAAATCAACAAAAAGTGAACATTGAAATTCTGCCGCAACACCAGTTCCCTACAACAAGCTTACATTCAAGAAAATAAAAACAACCATAACCCACCATGCTGTCTTCATGTAGAAAAGTGAAGCTGGACGCTCATAAAGGTTGACTAAACTTCTGAGGAACACACACACACACACACACACACACCTACACACCCCCACATACGCAGACACACACACTGCAGTTAAGCTTCAAATGCACAAGTACACAGTGGCCTGCAGAGGTAATAGTAATAAGCAGAGCAGCGAATCGATGGCCGTATGAATTAATGTCAGTTACCCTGGCAACCAGCTGCCTGTGAAATAAGAAAGCAACGGATAAGAGGAAGGGAGGAGAGATGAAAGAGGGAACAGCTAGAGAACAGGACAAGAGAGAAATCAAGATATTTTCTAACTAAATAAGAGCAGAACACAGATTTTTGTACTGCTGTGGATTTATCAAGCATAGTTTTTTTTTTTTTTTTTTGCTCTGCTGTACAGTTACCCTGCAGAAGTCTTTTTACAGTGTAGTGGTACGTTAAAACAAAGCCACACTTTAACTGGAGGTGAACAGAAAACTGCAACCAACCATCTTCAATCCAAACAGCATTTCATCTGTTCTGTTTTATAACATACCAACTGCTGCTGTGTGTGAAACACACTCAGGTTGAGTCACTTCAATCTAACAATCACATCAATTTACTTAAAAAATAAAAATAAAAATCTGACTGTGTGGCCAAAGAGTGATTAGATTAGCTTTATTTGCCTCGTTGCTCATTTAAATGTAGAACAAACAGAACTGAGATCAGATTCATACCAGTTTACTTTATTACTGCAGCATGCTGCTGTTTGCAATATTTACTCTTCTCTTATGTATTTCTATATTTGTTCACTTGCTGTGCTGTTTGTGCTATAATTTCTGATGCTGGGTTAGGCCTGTTGTTTTCTCTTACTGAGTGAAGGACTTTAACATCGCCTGTCTCTCTTGCCTTCATCTCAGGCCTTTAAAAGGATCCCACTCTACAATAAGAACATGTTCTGAGAGGAAAACATGTTGAAAATACCAAAATAAAGCTGCATTTTTAAAAATGAAGTACATCAACTGCTCTGTTTGGCAGGAGTAAGAGCCAGAGTCAATATTAACTATGCAGCAGCAGCACAGGACGCTGGCTCCCTGGTAGAGATGAGTAAAATCATTTAAATGAATTTATCCTAAATTAGTGGCTTAATCTTTCACTGAGAAACTGGAGAACTCCAACTGTTAGTTTGAGTGAATTTATTTAGCTTGGGAAAACAAGTAATTGTTAAAAATCAATGTTGCCATGGTTGCCAGCACCTTTAACAACGCCAACAAAATACATACCTGAGGCTTTGCCCCAACTGATTCTTATGATCTTATGACAGTATTATTGTCACTTACATTTAGGTTAAAAAAAGAAGTACATTTCTGCCAAAAAGAAATCTCTGAAATGTTCTAGAAAAACTTTGAAATTTTTATCTTCTGAAACTTAGACTTTTACTTGAAAATTTCTGAGATTGAGCTTGAAACGTCTGAGTTTTTTCTAGCAAATTGTAGACTTTTTAAACCTTCATGTTTTTTCTTGAAAATCTCTGAGATTAATCTCACATCTTCTGAGTGTTTTGGTGGAAATGTACTCCTCTTTGTTCTGTCTACAATAGCCCCAATATGGTGTTGTAGATTTTTTTTTTACCATTTCTTAAGATTTAGTCGGAAACGACTGACTTCCTGGGTCCTTATGTAGAAATATGGCTTCAGAATGGGAAAGTTAATTAAAAAAAGCTTTCTTTAGTTTAAAGTTGTGTTGCTCTTTAAAAGTTAGGAAAGTACTATAAGTTCTTGCCTACAATGCAGAAACACAAAATCTTACCAAGTACTTTCAGTCTAGTTTCTAGTACAAATTTCTTAAAACATTTGAAATGACACAAAACTAACTTAAAAGTAACTTTTCAACAAGATATAGGAGCTTGTTTTGAGTAAATAATTCCTTAAAAATGGGAAAGAAGTACTAATTCCATTGGCAGATTATTTCACTTATAACGAGAGATATTTTTCATAATAAATAATCTTTTTCTTACCTTACAGGTGAGTTTGAAAGGCTCGCCTACGTCCTTGAGCCTCTCAGTCTTTTTCCTTCACTGTGTTGTTGTTCTCTCTCAACCTCTGATTTCTGCTGACATTTTGGTAGTCTTAGAAAAAGAGACTTCTTCCTGAGGCTGTTGATTTGTGAGAAACCATCTGTCACTGTTTCTGACACTGGAAATGTAAAATCAACACTCAAAACTACTTGATTGCTCCAAATTGCACAGACAAAGCATAATATATCCATTACCTCCGCATTTGCTTTAATCAGTACATGATGGGCTCCTTAGTCGAAGCAGATCCTACTCCTCATTTAACTGAAAAATGAGAAAAAATAAAATTAGTTTTCAACATGGAGAATCAAGGACGAATTTGATGTCGTTAAAGCAAAAAAAAAAAAAAACAACTTGATGTATTGTAAGATATAATAAGAAGTTACTTACATCTGTAAGCAGCATCTATAGTCACTGAAACCCAAAAAGAAAACTTGAAGTGCTTAATGGAAACATTTTTGTGTTTCAATTTCCAGAGTTACATTTTCTTTGATGTCAAATCCAAATGAAATTCCTGTAAAGGAAGCATTCAGACAAGGGCTGTCATTTTGACCTCATTTATAATGTGCTTCATTTGCATTTGGTACTTCTGTTTCCACTTACAAATGATAGACTTTGTCTTAGCTAAATCAAATGTGTTCTTTAAGTTTATTATGCTAACCCTAAAGCGCTAATCATGAACATTAGTTCTGCTAACGCTAAAGTGCTACACTAACATGGTACTTAGCCAAAGCTAATGCTAAAGTACTAAAGCACAAATGTCAATTCAGCTTATTTCTACCCTTGAAAGACAACAACCCATAAGCACCCATTTAATTTTGGCATTATGATTGAACTATTCTATAATGCCCATACGTACATTACAAAAATGGTCTTTTTTTTAGTTTACGTATGGGCATTATAGAATAGTTAAATTCTAAATATCCTGTTTCAGCTATGCTTGGATTTAATGAGAGATGTTTTTTTTCAGTATGCAAGACGTCTTCTGGTTTCCCTATTTCTCTCAGTTTAGTATCATCGATTGATATTGCATTAATATTCATGCTGTCACTTGTTTTCTGTCTCTCTTCATGTCAATACAAGCAACACTCATGGATGAATTCACCAAGTTGAGGTGTTAGCAAAGTTCCACATTAATCATTTCTGTCACCAATGGAGAGGAGCTTCTTATGTGAAGAAGATTTTCTTTTTTTTGTTTCTCTCTTATTTACTATCATTCTTTTTAGCTGTATGAACAAAGAACCCCTATATTTTTGGTGTAAAGCTTTTAACTATATCAGTCCCTTTTTCCTCCTAACAGAACCAAACCAAAGCAGAGGAGTTGAAGGAGTAAAGTTTTCTCAGATGTCTTGACCCGCTGGCAGCTTCTCACCTTTATTTACGGCCCTGCGGTCCAGAGAGGTCTGCAGTATTGATTTGTCACATTGCATGCAGAGTGAATGCTGGGGACTGCGGTCGTACACAGGCCTGCTGGTCCATCAGAAAATCCCGGTGTTCAAATATAGTTCTGGACAGAATGGGCGCCATTAATTACAATTATGCCGCTGGGCAAAATTCGGCTCCCTTCCTCTTCAGCACGCTGTGTGTTTAAGCCAACGGCAGCTGGTACATCACACACCCAGCTGTGTGTGTGTGTGTGTGCGCGCTCAGACGTCTGCGTACTTTGGCTGTAAACCTAGTTGCCTCATTAACTCTCGTGGCGTCTTATTGGCTCAGGATGTAATGACTCAGGTGTGTGTGTCGGGGTTGTGAACACAGGTCACGAGTAGTTTTTGTGGAGCTGTAAAATGTTTGTTGTGACTTTTACACACACAAATGAATTTCATTTCACTGTCCCGTCCTGCACTATAAAGCACGGGGCATTGCACGTGTGTCCCACGGCTCCCTGAACCCGAGGTCCTGCTGCTGCCTCTTGCATGATCACCTCTTAATTATGCTGCCTCTGCAGCGTCCGTCCCCACGTTTGGACGCAGTGTTGGGACAAGGCCTTACATGGCGTGGACAAAAATGCACATGTGTAAACAAACTGGAGTGTGGTCAGGCACATTAACACAGTGGATGTTCTTCATGGTTGTTCCAGATGGGTCAGTTCCAGACTTGTTTTTCACATTTTCTGTTTCTTCATGTAAAACCGGCTTGGAAGCTGCTGGAAGTATCAATAGACATGTAAATAGAGAGCCCAAAGAGCATTAAAACTGCATTCACAACCCATGAATTACAGCAAAATTCAGACAATGCAATAGACAAAGTAGTGTGTTTTTAATACATGGTATTCAATGGTTTTTGTGTTAAAAATCTCTGGTGTGGGTTGCATTTGTATTCAGCATCTCTGAATCAATAAGTCCAGCTTTAGCAACAATTACACCTACAAGTCTACATCACTCCACCCATCTGTCCAGGAAGTACTATCTGTACCATCAGCTCATTTTCATGAGTGCTAAAGGAATTACTTTCTGGGGAGTGTTTTTTTTTATTTCTTTTTTCTTTTTTTTTGTATTTCATTGCAATTATAAAACTTGTTTGTGATTCAAAGAAATAAAAGTAAAAACGGTTTAATCGCATTGCGCTACCTAGACTTTGCTATTTTATGAAAAAACAAACAAACAAAACAAACAAACAAAAAAAACATGTAACGTGCCCCTGTACAATAATCAAACCTGAGAAAAAAAAAATGGAGTAATAAATTAGTGCTTCCCATTTATACATGGGACACAGTACGATGACACATTTAGTTAATCTCTTAAAAGATGTGATTTTTATAAAAAATAAAATAAAATAAAAGCGTAAATGCCTTAAATCAAATACACATTTTTCTACAGAATTTTAATCTTTGAACTGAATTATTACAATCATTATTTATCAAGAAAATTACAACATTGACTATGAAATAGGCCTTCTTATAACAAGTTGTATTCTAATTAGTATAAATACAATGTTTACACTTTGTTGATATACATTTTAAGAATGATGCGGAAATGTTTCTTTTAGCACATGCGCAAATGAGCTAACGGTACGGCTCGCGCTTCCGCAACAGATCGTGCCGTTACAATCAGATGTAATCTTCTCGTCATCTACTCTAAGCAACTTCCCTGCCTCGACTGAGGAAAGGTTGAATATTTATTTTCTTGTCTCAACAACAACAACAACTGGATTTGCGAGACTCTTCATGAAAAATATCGATTATTTTAATTAGTTTAATTAGTAAATTAAAGGCAGATTTGGGTGCTCCCAGGTTTACTTTTTGAGTAAGAGTTACTATGTCTCAGAGGTAAAGTTAGCAATGAAATAAAAAAATAAAAAAGCACGGTCATTAAAATATTCCATTTGAAGAAGATTTAAGTTTTTATGTAAAATTTTGCTCTTTTTTAAAAAAAGTCTCCATGTCCATCAACGCCCTCTGCTGGTGGGCCAAATATATTTCATACTTTAGCTTTGATTGAGGCCACACAAAATCAACGTAGCCGTCGCAAATTTGCTTTGGAAGACTCTTTGGACCATCATGGTTGAGAAGGACGAACATGTCTTGGTAAGTGTGCGGCTGTGTGTTTTATAATCAAATCCTGTTTTACACTCTCCCTGGCCTATGTGTGTTGGGTTACTTTGTGTTCATGATGCTGTTTGTTCTTTAATGTTCTCCAACATTAGCAGAGCTAACAAGCAGAGCATGCTTTGGTGAGGCCCGGAGTAACAGTCTTGAGTGGAGACCAGAACCAGAACCAGAACCGGTTCTGATCTGTTGTGTTGAAAATTTCATCAGTTTAAACATCTTTTACTTTTGCCCTGTGAATATTTTATGTATCGTTAAGGTAATATTTTAATGTGAGAGGCATAAGTCTATTTTAATAGTCCATTATGAAAAAACATTCATTTGCATCAGCTAACTATATTCTGCTCATGTAATAAACCAAAGTTTATATGGTATGTATATGCTTACATTTTAGAATAACGTAAAAAAAAAACCCAACAAAAAAACAGCCTCTATTAATATGTCTGAGAGAAGCTATCAAACCCATTATAGATTTACCTTGTTTTTCAGACAACAAATGGAGAACAAATGAGCAAATGAAAATCAGTTCAAACACCTCAGAACATCATCAGCTGTAGTAGGGGATTCACGCCGCCTTCCCCTTTACCTGTGGTTCACTTTAAACTTCTGCTGTCGTCACGTTTCCTCATGTTTATTCATGCTAATTCATAATTCATGGCGGTACTTTGTGTTTGGCGAGGCAGGCCCAGCGCCTGTGCCTGATAATGCTGAAATCATGGCGTCGGGTCTGAAACCTCCCAGAGATGTAAGGCGCTGATGCGTGTCACGCCAACCACTCATCTCCTCATTAGCGATCCTAAAGTTTCTCCTCCGGTCGCCATTTTCTGAAGAATTTAACACCGGCAGTGTTGTTTTGTAAGTCCGTGTCCTCCCACTCCTCCATTATGTAAAGCTTATTTACACCCTTATGTGCTTACACTAATAATCTCTTATTAATTAATGGATAACACCTTATTCTTCTTAGAGCTTCTTAGCCAAGGCTACCTGCACCCAAGGTTGGAATATCCTCTTAATCCTTTCTTTTAATCTCACAATTTATATATATATAAAAAATAATTCATGAAGTTGGATTTATTAGTTTTAACCTTCTGCTGTGATGCAGAAGGTTATAAAGGTTGGAAGGTGCTAACACCAAGTCAGTAAAAAACAAAAAAAACTTTATCAGTGGTTATTATTGGTTTTCAACCTTTGGTACTGGTATCACTGGGTTGTCTGTAATGGTAAAAATAACTTTTGTTTTTATTTGAAGATTCCTGAAAATCCCAGTCTTGTTTTTGAGGTTTGCCTGGAAAATCCAGTATTTACTGAGGTGGGGGTACTTTTTCTCAAAACATAACAAATACTTAAGTGGTCTCCTGGGGACTGAGGTACAGCGTTTTCTTTTTCCTTTTCATAAAAGACATCTCCAAAACATTAGATAATACAGTTTCTGAAAACGCTACAATGACAGTATTGTGCATTTAGTCTAAAATAATTTGTATAGTGATCTTTCTGTTAGCTATGAACAATGACGATTTGTGAATGTGTTTGTGGAGTTTTTTGGGCTACATTTACGCAACACCATTTTTGGATGTTAGTTAGGAAAGAGTTCCTCATTTAGCAGGCACAGCCAAGGCATTTATAGTCAGCTGTAGTTCTCAGGCCAGGCCACTAGATGGCACTGTTATTTTAGTATGTCATCCAACAATCATGCGGTTTTGACCCTTAGCTTCCACCTCACTAGCTGCATTTCCATTACAGATGTGCACAAATCTTTGTGTGTATTTTCTGATAATGTTGGAAAAACACAATTTTGCAACTGCAGTGTTTCCATAAAATAAGAAATTAATTTAAAATCAAACCATCATCCTCCCACCGTTTGATTTTAATGGTCTGTGATTTTAAATTAAATTTTACTGACTTTTACTCAATAAAAGTCATGGCAGTGACGCTTGTAAACAGTTACATGAGATATGTTTATAATTCAGTCATGGAGCTGGTGCTCATCATCCATCAGCCAATCAGAGGAGACATCAGCGTGATATTCAGCCGTTGGAGCGACAATACTTGGGAGCGACTACTTGTGTAGCGTTTTGGGGAAATTGTAGTTTTGCAGAACAGAAATGGAGTCAGCACATTGGAATGACGCATAACTTTTTATGAATAAATGCTGTGAGAGCTCTGGTGGAGCCAGCTGCACATTGATAAAAAAACAAAACAAAAACAAACCATCATTCTTCTACCACTTCCTGTCGTCTTCTTCATAGTTTTCACCAGTGGTAACATCCGGTTGTTGACCACGTGACTCGTGATGTGAAAAAACTGTTTCCATTGCAGTTCTGTTTTGTGTTACAGCTGAAAAACTGCCTCTTTGTAGTACCAAAACATTTGAATGAAAAACGTGTTTTTTTCCAAAATTGACTTGTTTCCATTAAGCTGATTTAGTTTCTTAATTTCAATTTGCACAATTTTATGGTCAATGGAAACTCATCTGTATGCAGCAACTCATTTCTGTCTAACAAAGTGTTTATGTAACACATATATTCCTTATCAGAAATTGTGCTAATCTGAACAGGTTAGGTAGCAAAACATATCACAATGCTATCCGCCATTGTTTTTGTGGTTAGCTGCCTATGAATTCGTATAATAACCACTACAGCCGTGCGTTGTAGTCATGTTCGCTTTCACACCTGCAGAGTGTTTACACATCCAAAAGGGGTGTTTCAGAAAAGTTTCACTCTGACACCAGATTAAAAAAAATGTTGGTGTGAGAGACTCCGGACACTGCCACATAAATGAGCGCCCGGATCGTGACAAAAATGTTACCGTTTTGACCGAAGAGCACATTCTGTAGCACTGAGCAGTACAGCTGGACTCAGTGTGGGTCTTCTCTGCTTCATTTTGCACTGCAGATGGTACTCATTCAAGTCTAATCAGCCATCTACTGCTGTGGAGTGAGGAGAGACACACAGCCTCCCTGTGTGTGCACGAGTTTAGAACATTATGTTGAATTAGCAGGCACTTGTATCTATTGCTGCTTACATTGGAAAAGAACTATAGTAGAGCTCTGAACAGGTTTTAATGCTGAATGAGTTTGCAAAACGCTTCCAAGTGGGGGGATTTGGAAACCTTGGGGTCTGTGCAATGGAGCTTAACTGTAGTCAGAGGGGAAAATGAGGTGTAACTTCAAACTGCTGTTCCCAGCTACGTGGCACTACATCCAATGACAAAACGGGCAAAAACAAAGACAAGCAAAGCTGACCTGTAATCTTCAAATAGAAATCCCTGTGAACACGTGTGTCTGTCTCTGTCTGTGAGAATGTGTGTGTGTGTTGGTGAAATTTTCAACAAACTAGTGCTATTGTTGAGGTAAACTTCTTAACTTGGGTTTAGGAGAAGACGTAGCATTCCTAATCCTCTGACGGTACTTCTTATGGCCCATTTGCTCTTTCAGCCATTGTCCTTTTATCTGTTCATTCCTTACTTCCAAAACCTCCTAATCAACATTCTCTGGATCTGCCTGGTGTTTTAAATGTTGGAGTAAATGCTGCTTTGTCTATGTCAGTGTTTTTCAACCACTGTGCCGC
>NW_006800228.1:726127-736308 GCF_000485575.1 Poecilia formosa
GGCTGTAGGTACAGAACATTTTACGTAAAAACAAGAGAATTAGTGATGCATGTATGTTGTCCAGTGTATCAGTTTCTGTCACAGACCTGGTGTGTGTCTTTGCTAGTGGAGCAGGTTCTGATAGGGAAAGTTGTTCCTTCCTTCCCATATGACATCTAGAAGAGGTCTAAGTTGGTCAGATACTACAATGGATCCTGGATCTATTCTTTGTACACTAGATTACCCATTTAAGAATCAATCTTCAGATCCACCGAAAAAAAATATTTTCAAACATGCAGCTGCTTTCTGCTGATCAGTCATAACTGAACATTTTTGCTTCTATATGAATAAACAGTCATTTTTTATTTTCTAATTGCTGACAGGATTTCCTTGTAGGTGAAGCACCAAACAGGCAATTATAGTATTTCAGGTATTGACATGAGAAATGAGACTGAGGAAGTCTTTCTTCTGACAAAACTCACAGGAATAGACTATCACAGTTATTCTGTGTATGCTTGTGTGCGTGTCTCTCTCTCTCTCTCTCTCTCTCTCTCTGTGTGTGTGTGTGTGTGTGTGTTTGTGTGTGTGTGTTTGATTGACTGGTAATCTCTATCTAGATGGAGATTCGCCTCACAGAATACACTTTAGCATTCAGAAGGATCTTGGATACAAAGCTTTATCTGAAAGGTGAGGCAGCCTGGTTTGTAAATGTAATGACTCACAGCTGAGGCTGACAGTCACTGTTCAGCTGTTTGGTACGTGCCATTTCTTAAAGAGGGTGAACTTTAAATGTGTGAAAATGTGGGCTGCTCTTTGCTCAGGTGTCAGATTTCAGCATGATGAGACTTTTAGCTTTTTAGGTCACAAATATTTAACAGCGCTTGGTGTTTTAGGTCTGTCGGTTTTAGATGTGGTTGGAAATCAGCTACACCCAATTGTAAAATGCATAAAAGCTANTATCCGCCATTGTTTTTGTGGTTAGCTGCCTATGAATTCGTATAATAACCACTACAGCCGTGCGTTGTAGTCATGTTCGCTTTCACACCTGCAGAGTGTTTACACATCCAAAAGGGGTGTTTCAGAAAAGTTTCACTCTGACACCAGATTAAAAAAAATGTTGGTGTGAGAGACTCCGGTCACTGCCACATAAATGAGCGCCCGGATCGTGACAAAAATGTTACCGTTTTGACCGAAGAGCACATTCTGTAACACTGAGCAGTACAGCTGGACTCAGTGTGGGTCTTCTCTGCTTCATTTTGCACTGCAGATGGTACTCATTCAAGTCTAATCAGCCATCTACTGCTGTGGAGTGAGGAGAGACACACAGCCTCCCTGTGTGTGCACGAGTTTAGAACATTATGTTGAATTAGCAGGCACTTGTATATATTGCTGCTTACATTGGAAAAGAACTATAGTAGAGCTCTGAACAGATTTTAATGCTGAATGAGTTTGCAAAACGCTTCCAAGTGGGGGGATTTGGAAACCTTAGGGTCTGTGCAATGGAGCTTAACTGTAGTCAGAGGGGAAAATGAGGTGTAACTTCAAACTGCTGTTCCCAGCTACATGGCACTACATCCAATGACAAAACGGGCAAAAACAAAGACAAGCAAAGCTGACCTGTAACCTTCAAATAGAAATCCCTGTGAACACGTGTGTCTGTCTCTGTCTGTGAGAATGTGTGTGTGTGTTGGTGAAATTTTCAACAAACTAGTGCTATTGTTGAGGTAAACTTCTTAACTTGGGTTTAGGAGAAGACGTAGCATTCCTAAATCCTCTGACGGTACTTCTTATGGCCCATTTGCTCTTTCAGCCATTGTCCTTTTATCTGTTCATTCCTTACTTCCAAAACCTCCTAATCAACATTCTCTGGATCTGCCTGGTGTTTTAAATGTTGGAGTAAATGCTGCTTTGTCTATGTCAGTGTTTTTCAACCACTGTGCCGCGGCACACTAGTGTGCCGTGAGTGATCGTCAGGTGTGCCGTGGAAATGATCCAATTTCACCTACCGTATTTTCCGGACTATAAGCTGCTACTTTTTTCCCACACTTTGAACATGCGGCTTTTCTGTGGATTTTTCTTCAACCACCAGGGGGCTCTTTAGCAGTAAGTGAATCATTGGAAGTCAAAATTGGAAATCAAAGAAGAACGCGCTTATTTTCATTTTGAACAAGCACATGCTAGCAGCAGGCACGACAGAGAAATGTTTTCAAACTCATATGATGCAGGAGTATCGATCTGGCAGTACAGGAGGGACATAAAACCGCTGCGCGTAAACCAGGCATGAACAAAACAGGATTTGGAGATGGAGAACTGCGTCCTTAATATATCCAGCAGTTATTAGGACGCAGCCCTCTGCTGCCCTCTGCTGGGTCCTTATGGGAAATTGAGAGCGGCAGAGATACCAGCGGCCTGTAGCCCGTTGCGGCTGATATATGTACGTTTCTGAGGGGGTTCAAAAAATGTGAAGGTGCGGTTTATAGTATGGTGCGCTCATAGTCCGCAAAATACTGTAATTGGTCTTAAAAGATTTTTTTGAAAACGAATTAATTATCTGCAAATAATGCCACCTTTGAGTGTCTTTGCTGTAGTAGTGACTAGCGGCGTAATCATGTAATTTTATTATCACTAGGTGGCAGTAGGTACAGAACATTTTACGTAAAAACAAGAGAATTAGTGACGCATGAATGTTACTACATCAGCCATTGTTACTAATGTTACTACATTCATGCATCACACACCACAGTGTTGTGGCCCTGTTCAGGTGTATTTTTGAAGTGGACATGTTACGTGCAATTTAAAATAAGAAATGTAAAATATGATAAAAATACATTTTTGTATTTATTTGATTCCTCTTCAAGACACTTTGATAAGAATGACTATATATGTAATATAGACGACTATGGAGTATCTTTGTTTACATTTTTGGTTGGTGGTGTGCCTCGTGATTTTTTCAATTAAAACAATGTACCTTGGCTCAAAAAAGGTTGAAAAACACTGGTCTATGTAACGATTCAAGCAATTTCATCACTAGCTAAGTCAGGCTACATGGATATTTTGAACATGTCAAAAAAATTCAGTGGCAAAAGGGACACTTTGTGGACCACATATCGGTGCCAGTTCTACGAATATGATCAAGTGTTCCTGATCTGATTCTGATGATGCCTCTATCTGTTGGAGATTGATTTACCTCTACATGCAGGACCACCGACAGGAGGGTCTGTTGTCCAGTGTATCAGTTTCTGTCACAGACCTGGTGTGTGTCTTTGCTAGTGGAGCAGGTTCTGATAGGGAAAGTTGTTCCTTCCTTCCCATATGACATCTAGAAGAGGTCTAAGTTGGTCAGATACTACAATGGATCCTGGATCTATTCTTTGTACACTAGATTACCCATTTAAGAATCAATCTTCAGATCCACCGAAAAAAAATATTTTCAAACATGCAGCTGCTTTCTGCTGATCACTCATAACTGAACATTTTTGCTTCTATATGAATAAACAGTCATTTTTTTATTTTCTAATTGCTGACAGGATTTCCTTGTAGGTGAAGCACCAAACAGGCAATTATAGTATTTCAGGTATTGACATGAGAAATGAGACTGAGGAAGTCTTTCTTCTGACAAAACTCACAGGAATAGACTATCACAGTTATTCTGTGTATGCTTGTGTGCGTGTCTCTCTCTCTCTCTCTCTCTCTCTCTCTGTGTGTGTGTGTGTGTGTGTGTTTGTGTGTGTGTGTTTGATTGACTGGTAATCTCTATCTAGATGGAGATTCGCCTCACAGAATACACTTTAGCATTCAGAAGGATCTTGGATACAAAGCTTTATCTGAAAGGTGAGGCAGCCTGGTTTGTAAATGTAATGACTCACAGCTGAGGCTGACAGTCACTGTTCAGCTGTTTGGTACGTGCCATTTCTTAAAGAGGGTGAACTTTAAATGTGTGAAAATGTGGGCTGCTCTTTGCTCAGGTGTCAGATTTCAGCATGATGAGACTTTTAGCTTTTTAGGTCACAAATATTTAACAGCGCTTGGTGTTTTAGGTCTGTCGGTTTTAGATGTGGTTGGAAATCAGCTACACCCAATTGTAAAATGCATAAAAGCTACAAATAATTACCTGACTCCCTCCCTGTATTTTACATGACTAATATCTACTAAGACCAAACAAAACATAATTTAGATGTAATGGTGGAAAGTTATTTACGTATTATAATAAAAGTATTAAGAATTTAAGTCAATACCTTACAGGAAGAGTGATGATAGGCATAATGGGGCATCTCTACCTGCTTTCAGTCTGATATCTTTTGCCCATTCTTGGACATAAAAGCTCATGATCAGGCAAAATGCAGATTAGGTTTGGACTTTGACTGGGTCACTGTAACACACACTGTACATATGCTTATCTCTAAACCATTCCATTGTAGCTCTGTTGAATGTCTGGTGAAGTCTCCAAAACGTTTTCCTTCTGGATTATCCTGCATCCATCTTCCATCTGACCATCTGTCCCTGCAGAAGAAAAGCATTCCAACACCATGATTCTGCCATCACCATGTTTCAAGGTGAGGGGGGGGGGGGCGTAGTTTGTATATGTTAATGTCCAGAATTAGTTTCCCACCAAACATTGATCTGAAATTTGTTCTGGTTACATCTGGAAAAGAGAAGAAGTCCATGGGGGATAAATTCTTTTCATTTTCTGGGTTTTGCTATCTTTCCCAACCCAGTTTTACATTTCTAGGTTTGTGTATGCAAAAACGACACTAAAAAGATACTGAAACTTTTGAAAGTACCATACTAATCGAGAAGGTGAAGACTTTTGACTCGAGGTTCTTTCTAACTTCCCGGCTGTTTTGCAAAACACCGCATCTGTTCTTATTCTTTCTATAAGAACAGATGCAACTATAAAAAAAAAGTTATGATAAACGGTGAAAGGCATAAAATTATGTTGTAAGGTAATTCCGAAAGACGCATGCAGTGCTGCTTTAAACAACATGACTTATGCAAAATAAATGCATCCGAGACTTTCAGTGAAGCCGATAGATTTTGACGTTTTATTCTAAGAAAGTGACATGATCTGACATCTGAGCAGATTTGGGAGTCTGCGAGTCGACACAATATGAAATGAAACTGAAGAGCGGATCTTTTCAGGTTTGATGAGTAGGCGGCATGTTTGCCTTAATGCGCGCCACATAAACAGACAGCCCTTTTCCAGCTTGATGAACAAAGTCCTCCTCTGCAGTCTTTCATTAGACGAAGTGGTACGAAGAGAAGCAAAGTGTCGGCTTTCTCACTTTTTCTCGGTGTGTCTGTTTTTTGTTGTTGTTTTTTTTCCCGTGAATTCCCAACAACACAGTTTGAAGAGCTGAAGGTAATTACAGCCTCCCTGAGCTCTACCCACAGGAGACAGTCTTTATTGGAAACTTTATCTGAAGACGTCTCAGTAGAAACATGGCGAGCCGGTGTGCTGCGGCAGAGCTTTGTGTGAAGGAGACAAAGCTGTCTTTGGAGAATCCCACTGGTTTTTACAAACTGCCACTGCTCTTACTTGGATGCTAACTATGGGACAGTTGAAGAGGTTTCCATCAGTCAAGTGTTTGAATTCACTGTGGGGACATAAGTAGTGTTCTTACAGCTGCAGTGTTTGTGCCACAGTAGCTTCCTGGGTAGCTCAAAATAAGAACATCATAAACATAAATAATCTTACATCTGGTAAGTTACGGCATGGACAACGATAGCTGCTCATATAACCACAGGTGCCATAGGATGGGATAGTCTTGGTGTTCAGTGAACAATTACTTCTTGAAGTTGTATTTCAATGAGAAATGACGGCGACATGATTGACTGAGTATCTCCAAAATGTCAGCTCTTGTGGGGGATTCGTTGTTTAGAGCAGCTAGTTATATATGTGCACCTTCCCAAAGTGGTCCAAAGAAAAACAGGTGGCGCACTGATGGCTCATTTATGCAACGGACCTATGTCACCTTCCCAGCCTGATCATTTTGAACAGAAGAACTAATGTGCCATTGCACATTGCTTCATAAAATGGTGCCAAATATCATGAAATTCATTTTCTAGGTTAGTTGAGGTAAATCTGATTTTCTCCAGATGGAGCACATTTCCTAACTCTCTCAACCACATTTCAAAAGCACAGAGTTTATCTGACTTCCAACAGAGCAACATCACCTTTCTGGCTATTAGTGTAGTCCATGACGCAACCTGTGCCCAACCTGGTTCAGTCACCCCAAGCAACGTTGTGAGGGGGGGTACATGGGACCACTCTGCCAATTGCCCCAATCCAAAAAAATCAAATGAGTGATACCAAAAGGGTCGTAGTTGGATTCTAAACCTTCCCTAACTTTAACATAATGAGTTGAAGTAAGAAAATTGATGCATATATTTCACCATTGTTCAGTCTTTGTTGACTACACTGAACCGCTACAAAAACAAGAATGGAGTAAGTAGATCTCTACTTTTGGTCCAAAATCACTTTATTCTGGGAACAGACCTCAGCAGATACGCTTCCCACACGCATATCTCTGCCAAGATAGAGTATCTCGACACAGATGTTGGTAAGCCAACAGGTTGCTGCGTTCTAAACTGTATACTGTTCAGCAATCTATGTTTTTTTTTTTAGCCCTTTAAGAGCTGTGTATAAACCCAGAGATTAGAGTCAATTGATTCATCAATCCGTGTCACAGTCTTTATGTTGCCCACAATCATTTTATTGCCTTGCTTCTGAATGTCAAGAATTAATTAGACACACATTTATCAAAGCACCCAGAGCAGTATGGGAATAAGCACAAGAGTCAACTGGCAGCAGAGTCTTTATGGTGAAAACTCCAGTTTTCCTTAAAATGTTCCGGTTCCGATTGGCCATCAAGCTGATCCCTGCCACATCTTTCCCCTTCCCAGTCTGATCCGTTGAACAGATGGAACACAATGAGAGTGGCTCCTCCATGTGTGCAGCTGTTCAGGGCTACATAAATCTGGAGGATTAAAACTCCAGAACAATCAGGGGCTCATTTCCATTGTGGTGCACCGCTTCATCACAGGGTGAGGGAACGCCAATGAACAATATGTAGGAGAGAGAGAGAGAGCGAAACAGGAGCATCTCATTTTTCACTTTGAGGAGCAGCATCCTGCCTCGTACGCTCGCTTCTGTTCTGTATTCATGATTTTAAAGGATTTGACTATAAAAAGCGCGATCCCTAATGGAAAAAAACCCGAATCATTCACTCCAATAGCCAGGAAAGTTTTCTGAGACTGTTTAAAATCTGAATATGTATTTTCAAGGCTTCCGTTGAAAGTAGAACTTGATGTAAGGTTTGCAATTATAAGTTGTAGTCAGATAGTAGAGAGAGAAGTCATAGAATCAGTGATGAAATCAGCTCTGATTTTGCAGAGATAATAAGTAAATTGGCAAGAAGATTAAAGCAGTGATTTATAATACCAAGGTGAAACAAGAGCAGTCACATACAAAGTTAGTGTTGCACTATGAAATGAACTGGCTTAACATATGGAAATGGAAGATGGGAAAGACTTGAACGACAGATTATGGGCTGATGTTTGGCATGGTTAAGTTTAATGAACTTGACAAAAATCTTGAATTAGCGAGTTAATCTCTCGTTGTTTTGATTTACAACCACACTGGGCAACGGACAAGTCCAAGAGACATCCAAACTGAACTAAAAAAGACAAATATAGATTTTGGAACTATTTCTAAGCAACTGCAGATTCCAACTTTATCACTTTAAAAGACCTTTTTGTAAGGAGACCATCCCGCTCAGATAAAATGGAAGGCCAGGAAGTTGAGAAAGAATAGAGGAGCAAGCAAAGATCAAGCCTCCCTGAACTTGAAACTACTGGAACACCGGTGACCATCAGCAGTGAAGACACTTTTATAAGAAGCTTAAGAAGTTGCTGACAGATGCACATATAACAATATCTATATTCTTCTTTCCTAACTTTGAAAATGAAGTTGGGGATGACGAGAGGTGTTGTGTGGTATGGACTACACATAAAATTTTTGTTGGAAGTCAATCTACGGCAATTTTTTTCAAAGCAATATCCTTTATAAGTACTCCAGTTTCCTAGTACAATCCAGAAACATTACTGTTGGGTTAATTGTCCTTATTTATGAGTGTGTGTGCACAGTTGTTTGTCCTGTGTGTGTCTCTGTTGCCCTGTGACGGAGTGGTGACCTGTCCAGGACATATCCCCCCTCGTCTCTAGTGACTGCTGGAGATGATGGATGTTCTTACTCGTCCCTTTCCTTCTTAAATTCCTTTATGTTGTTTTAAATCCTTCAGTGGGCTGACCATGCTATGCTTAAGTCATCACATCATCACTTCAATCTCTCCCTCTGCTTTCTCTGTACATCTCAGTTTGCTTAGGGCGTAACAGCGGTAGGTTGACCTCAACAGCAGTTGCCGGATCGTTCCGTTTACTCAACAATTGTAATCAGGTGAATAACAACTTAATTCTGCCTTGAAATGTTTTGTGAAAGGGGCTTAAATCAGAGTTATATTTTTAATATGGACAAAACTGGAACAGTGATCTCAAAAATATGTTACTACCATTAACATCCCATTAAAATCCCAACTTCAGTCCTGTTGGTAAATATTTTACGCTGCATTCACACCAGCCCTGCTAAGTTCACTTTAATCGGTTGAAGTGAATTCTGGTGTGGATGCAAGTGAACTCGAATGAACTTCCTACTTCCAAAAGTAGGAAGTGTTCTATAGCACAGGGCATTCTGGGTAAATACAACCAAAATAAATGTGCTATTCTACTGGTAGTGGAAGAAAATTCTTGTGGTCTTTACCAAAAACGTAACAAAAATCCTGTAACTGCTAAAATCTAATGCCATTTTTGTTTACTCTTTTTAAAGGAAGAAGTTGTGTTCAGTGTCTTCTTCTGAGGTTTTTGTGTCTCTGGTTGTTGGTGCAGTGACACCACATGTGAGGGGGTGAGGAGGTTTTTCAATTAGTTTGGATCGTTTATCACAGTGCAATGTTAAAGAAAGCCACAGTAACTGAAAATGTAACAAATGTTGCAACTTTGATCCCCAATCGAACCGACTCTACCAGACTATCAGGTGTGAACACAGCATTAAAAGTTAGGTCCAGCCATATGTATGCCAGAAGGCCTCAAATATTACCGAGTGGACGTGTGTATTTTTGTCTAATTTCAGAGAATGTCTGTAATAAATGTATTCAATCCTTTAAAATTCATTGTACATATTACATAATCATTCCACCCCGGAAAAAAGAACAGTTCAAATCTAACCAAACTGAATCTGTTTCTATGTGTAGCTATTCTGTTCCCCTCTCCTGAGCTTTTTTTCTTTCTTCTCAGTTCAAATGAAACTGTAAGTACCCCTCTTCCCTTTTCCATTACATTTTCAAAGACTCAAATCCTCCTCTAACATCTCAAACCATATCCTCCTGGCTTGGCTTTTGAAAGTGGATGTCTGAGTATCTCCCTCTTCGTCTCTGCTCTCAGCAATGAGGGTGCGAACTTTCCTCATGTTCCTTATAAGCTCTCTCAGCCAATTCCCATCCTCTCAGGTCAGGCAGGACAGATTAGAGGACAGATAACCTGCATTAGTCACTGAGCTCCTGAAACTCCCCTTTTCACCCATTTCACCCTTCTTTTGTATCATTTCCTTCCATACTTAACAATATTATCTTCTGTACTTTGTTCTCAGAACCTCTACCTCCTTTTGTATTGCTAAGCTCTAAAAACCAAGTATAATATTTTAAGTACAAACTGTAAGCATAGTATTGCCAACTCTGATTTTATTTTAAAGGTTTATAACATAACATTTACATAAATATCTTTAAATTTGTTAAATTTCTCTTTAAAGTGGTAAAAGTCCAGTTTTTTTGTACCATTTGCTTCAACATAGCCTGCCACAAATGCTAAGGCTAGTTAGCATAGTCACAGATGATGACGGTTTTCCTGAAACAGTAAGGCGTTTCTCTGCCATTAGCATGTTTAGCAGCGAGAACACGACATTGATTGACAGCATTAAGACCCGCCTCCTGGCCCTGATTGATTGTTTCTGAACAGAAGCTGTGCATTTCTTCAGATGACAATAGTAGCTCTGGGAGGAGGTGAAAGAGTTCAATTTTTTCACAGATTCTGTCTCATATATTATACTTTAACAAAATGTAAAAAAGATTATATTTTTCTTTATAAAAGTTACA
>NW_006800228.1:736553-748517 GCF_000485575.1 Poecilia formosa
TTTTTAAGGACACATTATCCGTTGTAGCAGAAATAATAAAGTGACAGAAAACCTAATGCAGTTTCTTCCTCAGTGTGATTCTGACACTGGGAGCAGGTTACTGTTTTTTTCAGTCAGAAGCTGGTTGCAAACCTGAGGCCAGCAGGTGTCAGTCAGTCATGGTAGATCTGAAATTTGGTTTGATGACCTCAATATGAGAAACTAACCAAAGAGCCCAGAAAAGGTAAAGGCAAATCTTCAGAAGTCGGGATATAATTAATTTAATTTCACATAATTATTGCTGTAGAATTAGTTAAAACTCAATGAAATATATTTGTCCTATTTGACGTTTGTTGTGATGTATACTCACATACGAACGAGGTAATTAGTCCAAGTTTGTCGTTTATTGAATGTTCAGAAACTGCAGCGGGTGTAATAAGCCACAGCAAAGATAAACAAAGGTAAAACAACCCGAACAGGTGATCAACTCTAAATCCTACCTTTTTACTCTGTCTCTTTGTCGTTGCCACCCGTTGCCGTGGTAAACGCCTGCGCCCGCAAGCCGAGCAGAGGTTATGTTAAAAACACAAAATTCAGTCCGTTACGATATCAGGTTTCCAGGCTTGATATTTATTCCTCGATTATTAATAAGCCTCTCATGAACACAGCGGTGGTTGAGTAGCTAATTTAAACTCCTGCTCTGCTCGTCAGTCAGTCTTTGAGTCGCGTTTTTTCTTTTTCTTTTTTTGTTAATGGGACCGAAACGCACTGAATTGCGCAACACCTTGTTCAAACCATAATTACTGAGATTATTCATTTTAACACATCTTGTTGATTTTTTTTGTATAATTATTCTTTTTTAATGAAGCTACAAACGTTTAAGATCTTAGTGAATATTTTTGATAAGCCCATCAGAAGAGGAAGTTCTGCTCTCAGCGTCCTGGTGGCGTTCAGATTGTCATCTGCCGAGATCGACTCAAAACCTTCCGCGATCGACCGGTCGATCGCAATCGACGTATTGGGCACCCCTGCCTTGGCGCAAGAAGGTTCTGGGTTTGAATCCCAGCCTGGCGTCTTTCTGCATAGAGTTTGCAAGTTTTTTTTTTCCCCGTCTAATTAAATAAACCTCTTTTAATACGGGAACTTTGCCATTGATTACAGGAGTCATTATTTACTAAAGATATGGAACTAACTTACTTGGTGAAACTGCATAATTAGATTCTGGAGGATTTGCTGATGGAGTAACTGGAGATAAATGTTGAGGAGAAAAACCTGATTTGTCCTCTTTTTAAAGAGTTTTTCACAGTCACTCTGTTTTTTGGCTAAAATTACAGCAGTAAAGAACAATATTATTAGATGTATACAAGAGGCTTGACTTAGCAGAGTTACAAACCTTTTTTTCTGATCAATACAAAATGTTCTCTGCCTAGCAATTTTTTATTCTCCATGATGGTCCCAGATGTTTTATTATCTAAATAATTTTTTTTTTTTTTTGCCAACTATGCAGTAATTATGCTTTTAGGCTTGGCCCTGAGGCTAAGGACACTTAGCATCTACACACGCACACACCCACATACACACACACGAACTAAGCTGACACAGCAGAGGCACGGGTCAGAGGAAGCGTCCTCTGTGATAATATCACATTCCTGCTTTATTATTAACCCGACCCCTGAGAGAATTGCTGCTTTGTTAATATGAGTGATAATCTAGTTATCATAACTCTTTTTTTATGAAGATAAATGCAAAATCAGAAAAACAGTTTTGTTGGTATGAATGTAATATGGTGTAGCAAAGTTAGAACTCAGGCAGCAGAAAAGCTAAATGAACACAACTCATCCATCCATCCATCCATCCATCCATCCATCCATCCATCCATCCATCCATCCATCCATCCATCCATCCATCCATCCATCCATCCATCTGTCATACAAAATGTATGAAAGAAGGATGAATGGATGTTTCTTTCTTTCTTTCTTTCTTTCTTTCTTTCTTTCTTTCTCTCTCTCTCTCTCTCTCTCTCTCTTTCTTTAAACTCCTTTATGCCCCGAACCATGGAGATTCCCAAATGACATTCTTGTAATTCTGTACTCGAGTTTGTGGATAATGTTGGATTCAGAAGGAGAAACAACAGATGAAAAGAAAATTAGTCATTCCATTTGAATGCTGTTGTGATTAGGAAGTTTGTAATGGAGTGAACTGAGCTGGAACCGTCTAGTTAGCAGCTTTGATGGGAGCTGATTAAATCCTGGATCTCCCAAGCAAAAGGAGCTCCTGGCTCTCCTTAATTAGTTCATTTAACTTCGGGAACGTCGGACCTCATGTAAATGTGGAGCACATTTTTCTTCTGCCCATGCAGCTTGTTGCGTTTCGACTAATTATAGGATTGAATGGAATCATTGGTGGAGAGAGGACAGAGAGTGCAGCTGAGAAACTCACTAAGACACACACTGGAAGGTTTAAAATGTAAGTGTCCCAGTGACAAGGACAAAAGTATTCATACACCTGGCAGGTTTAGATATTTTTCATTTAACCGAGATTTTTTTGTTGTTTTTCTGATAGGAAACTGGAAACAGATTCATTGTTTTGCATCTGAAAAGATGCAAAACAATGAATACTAACCGAACTGCATTTTCAAATTCAATTCAAATTCAAAAAGACTTTATTGATCCCAAGTCATAATATTTCAAGACTAAAATACAAAGTTTTTGTATTTTTGTATTTCAAACAGGTTTTTAAAAGCAACAAAAATAAGTAAGTCAGTAGTACAAGAGAAAATGTGCATATATAACTAAGAACAAAATAATTAGTTTACTATCATAATATTATGACAATAATGTGATAGTATTAAATAAATAAAATTATGAGAATCAAGTCGTAATTTTACAACTTGATTCTTATTATTTCCATTAGTATCTTGATTTTTTTTTCTACGGAGATAAATGAGTGTGAAGCTAACGTCTATGTTTAACGAAGAAGGATGCTGAAACAGTTTTTTGCTTTGTGTGCCACAGTGTGAATGCCACATTCTTGATCCCAGCATACATGCACTAATCAGAACAAAAGCAGCAGAAACACTTTAAAGACGCGGTGGGACTTGATGTTCCACAACGTTCCCTAGATTTAGACATCAAATAACATGTTTTTCAAAGTGCTAGCTCAGCTTAATAACACTGTATGGCAGTTTTAATATGTAAACATAGATAATTATGTGTTGCCAGTCGATCTAAATCAGATAGGTCTTGTTCTTAAATTTTGTTGTGCATTCCAGTACATCCTGCTGATATTTCACCAATATATTAGTGCATAATTAGGACACCGTTGTGGTTTCTCTTTAACCACCTGAGCCTGGTCTGCAGTTGTAGTAGCTCTGTTCTCCTGTCGGTCTGAGGCGTTTTAATGCGCCGTTATGCTTCCATCAGCTCCATCAGTATTCAGTACACGCTTCTGTCTCTTTCTGTCATTGTTAAATTGCCTGGTTGTGTAAGACTTTTTTTTTTTTTTTTTGTTCATAACAAAGTATTTTGGAATTATCCACTGTGTCTGGAACATCCAGCACACACAACCCTGAAGGACAGAAGGGGAGGAAAAAGAAAAGATCTCTTGGATTGGCAAACACTACATTTCTCTGAGTATAATTACAATGGCTTGGTTTCAAATAAGACGCTATCAAGCAGAAAATCAGTAATCAAATAGAAAACGAACATATTCACGCTTAGAGAGAGAGAAATGGCACAAAAATGGCTAAACAGATTAAAACAGAGCAAGAAAACAATCTCAATGAAATTGCAATCTTAGCTTTTTTTATTTATTATTTTTTTGTTGAAATGGCATGTAGGCCATCATACATAACATTTCCATCTGACTTTTATTTACTTTTCTGGCCCATGAAAGTGGAAGGGACATAAATACTGTGAAAACCTGCTTATGCATCACTAAACAATTACAGCTAAAAACCTCCTTTACTCTGATAGCCCAAAATGAAAGCATATGTCCTATCATATTACATGTTGACAAATTAATAAAGCCTCCATCTAAGTGTGACTGGTAACATCAGTATATCAGCCTGAGAAAGCTTGACCCATGCGTGTTGGTATTGAAATATTTTCCCATCCTGAGCACAAATACAACAACCGACTGAAAGACCAGATTACATTTTAGCTAGTTTGGTAAAAACCAGCCTCTTGTTCTACGCTTTGCTTTGTTCAGAGGGTTTGGGTTCTCGGTTGTTGAGGAACAATTGCTTCCTGGAGGCGATGACGTTTTAATTTTACCTAGTTTGTAATTTTTTTTTTTTTTTTTTTTCTCTGTATCAGTCGGGCGTTCCAAATAATGTCAGAGAATCCTCAAAAGGTGTAAGAAATCATTAATCATTCTTTCAACAACATTTTGAGACATAATTGTAATGCTTTCAGGCTGTGAAAGAGTGAGAGAGGGCAATTCTTTAGCAGATAACTTCCTCTGTTTTATCTGCCATTGGATAGCCCGGTAGAAAGCAGCCTCTTGTACCAAACTTTGCTTAATCAAGAAACGATGGCTTCCTGGAACCGTGGGTTGTGTTGAATTTTACATTTTAACTAGTCGCAAAGATGACGTACGAAGCTTAGTGGAAATTGGCTGCGCTGTAAACAACCATCCTCCGTTTCAAAGAGACAATAGCTGAGGCGAACGAGGCGGCGGTTAATTTTAGTTCAATATTTCGATGCGTGGCCAACATGAACTGAACGGCTTCGTTAGCTTCCTCCGCTGTCATTGCTAAAACTACAGGCAGAGTACGATTCTAAAATGGACGTCGTCATTCACTACTTCTTCTGCTCGTCGATTGGCCCGGTTGAAATTCTAAATCTTAATCGGCTCAACAGGAGAAAGCCCATAGCCCAATGGAGCGAGATTTGAATTGAGTGGAATTACTTGGAAAGCAAAGGCCGGGCTAGATTTATGAAGATCACTGGAACGTAGACACATATCGGAGAAGTCTGTCACAATTTAAAATCAATGGTTTTCATACAAAGAGGAGCAGGAACTCGAGGACTCTTTTTGATGTGAATGTGAAAGCCACCAGGCTTCATGTTGATGGTCAGGTTAATCTCTGGAATCGTTCTATACTCAAAACCAGCAATGAAAACCTGAATGGAGGCTTGAACTGTAATAATCATGTTTGATATTTTGTTGCAGCTGGTCTTATTGTTAAGCTTATTCCGTGAAGATTGGCTGAATTCCTGGCAAATGCCTCAGAGGAACAGAGTACAACTGGTGGAGCAGGATGTAATGGCAAGACTGTAATTGAGACAATTGAAACAGATCTAAAAATGCTCCGCAGAAATGGCTCTTACTTCATTTCAGAGTCTACAGAATCGATGAGCACTTCAGTGTGAAGCCAGAACAGAACCTGACATTTTAATTAGAAAAGCATAAAGGAGACAAACTAGCCTGAGGCTACTGAGCCTTCACATATACACTTTGTAGCACAGATGAAGTAAAGAGCAACAAGTCCATCAACTGGTTTTCTTCAATGAAAACAAATTCAGCCGAGTGGGGTTTTGTAATATTCTTAATTTAAGGACTTCAAATTATATAAAATAATAGTGCAATGCCTCAAAAGACAAATATATCGTCTATAGTTTTGTGTACCTGTTGTGGGTTTCAGTGGTGTGCAGAGATTCACTGCTTAAGTAAATAACATTCAGCATCTGATACAGTGACAATCTGTAAACTCTCAATATTTTCCAGAAGTCCATATATTTGGACTTCTGGTTTTTCTTTACTTTTTAGAAATAAGATTTTCTTAGCTTGGGGAAGCTGAGCTACCCAGACAAAAGGCTACTTCATACTTCATTGGATGCCATTTGCAAATGAACAAATCCAGGAGCGCCATTTATTTTCCTTGGCCCTGATTGGCCAAACCACCAAGACCGGAAATAAGGAAGACTACTTTCGGCAGTAGTGCTAAGACGAGTTCTGTTGTGCGTAGTTATTCATATGAATATATATTTGGCGTTTGAGCCATTAAAATAAGCAGTTACATTAAGTGCTCTTACATCGGGTCTCAAGTATTTGCGGATTCACAGTGACTGCTATTTAGAGTTACCAGGACTAGCTGCACTAATTGTGTTAATCACTTACATAAAACCTTCAAGTGTGTAAGATATCAAATTACTAGTAAAGTCAGTTGTGGCTACGGTGGCTCAGAAAGGCCAACAAAAAATAACTAGCTGTTTTTCCACTGACCACATAATCGCACAATTTGACATTTTGAAAATAAATTCATCTAATGAAAACATGCTAATTTTGAAAAAAAATGTTTTTGATAAAAAAATAATACAATTTTTGGTGTTTTTTTGGCTATATTGAAATTGTTTTTTTTGTTGTTGTTGTGAAACTTGCGATAGAAACACCTTTTTCACATCACATATGCAACATGAGGACAGACCTTGAAGAAGAAAACAAATAGGAAGTAGTTGGAGGATGATGATGTGGCATGTTTAATGATTTATCACGTGAACAAACTTATTCACGTGTGATTTTAATTTCTTTTCTTATGTAATGGAAACGCCTCAATTGCGAAATTGTGTTTTTACAACATTAGCGGAATACAGGCTAAAGTTTTGCTCACATTTGTAATGGAAACACACTTACTGAAATTATACTTTCAGCTTAGCATAAATTTATCTTTAGCGTAGCTTCTATTGTTGCTTTTGTTATTGTGTTGTGGCTTTTGCGTTTTGCTGACCTTTTTGGGTCACCATACATGGCAATTCAGAGCTTTACAAAGAGCCTCTCTTGAATATGAATCAAACCTTTTTGTCTTTGAAAGTTTCTGAAGACGATATTTATTATAAAGTTTTGCTACATAAATAAGCTGAGGTCAGTACAGTGGCACAGTTGGCTCTGTCTAATCATGTTTTCTTCCCGTCATTTGCACTGACCATTTTTCTCAAACAGGCCATTTCTATATAACAACCTCTTCGTACCTAACATATCCGGTGTTCCCCATGGAGCTGTGTGTGATTTTAATGTGCCACAATCAGGGGGGAAGTTTGCAGACTTTGTTAAACTCCGTTCCCTGTCACTTATATTTCAGCAGTCGTCCTCTCTTTGGTTTGTTCTGTCTTTTGACGGCGGGTGAGCAGATTGTGGCGCACCAGTTTGTTAGAAACCAGTCCACCAATGCATTCGCCCCAACTCCTCAGATGAACTGTAAAAAAAAAAAGAAAAAAAAAAAAGATTGTAGCTGATGTCTGCACACTCTAGACAATCAATCGCTTCTGGTTGCCATGGAATCAATGTCCTCATTATAAAATAAGAGCAAAGGTAACACCACAGACGGTCCAAAGAAATGTGGTTGGAACTACAAAAGATGGCAGTAAAGGAAAGAATGTGTGGGTGGTAAGAGGGCTTCGGTTCTGTGAGCAGGCTCTTTTTCTTTTTCTTGCTTTTTGTCCATCCAGCTGCAAAGTTGGACTTGGCAACCTCGTTCAGTTGAAGACATTGTCTTGGACAATTCATCACCAGTCAAAATAAATTCAAGTCTTCCGTATAGACAGATTTCATGTCATTGTTTGTATCTGGAAATTTTGCACAGAACAGCAGCGTGCTAAAAGACTATTCTTTTAGATGCCATCTGTAGCCACGCTGCCTCAGTAGAACAGTTCTGTTAACTACATGAAGCCTGGACATATATAGGTGTTATTAATTCAGTGCAGTGCGCCACAGCAAAGAAAAACAATTGATGAACAATTCAAATCCACTCATTATTCTTTTTCCTCACTCTCTGTTGGATATGAAACAGAGATGGTTGCCATAGCAACTGACTGACAACAGCTCCACTAGCATATCAGGATTCAACACCACAAAACAGGCAAACATTTCACACACAAAGAAAAGAACATTCAGTCCATTTCAGTATTATATTTTCAGGTGTTTATTTGGTGATTATTAATAAGTGATTGTCTGAACACAGCGGTGATGATTATTTACTTTAAACACCTGCTACTAACAATGATGTATCAGAGAGTAGGTGTGTGGGTCGCCCTATTTTTTAATTCTTTTTTTAGCTGAACAGAAAAGCACTGAATTCTGCAGCACATCTACATGTTAAGATTGTCAAAGTCAGGCTAGCATAACTGACCTACGGATGTAGTACATTTTTTTTTGTTAAATTAAAACTTTTTCCTGGACCTTGTTATCTAGTTGTCATCGTGTTAACAATTAGTAGCAAAACACTAGGTCCCTTTTTCTTTTTATATTTCCAATTTAGCGTGTTATGTTGACAATCTCACAGCTAACACGTCATCGTCAGTGAGCTGTTTCGGGATCTCAGCCTCTCTGTTGTCTTTGCTCCGTCTCCCGTTCTTTCGCCAGAAATGGAAAACTCTTAATGCAGTCGTACTTTTTATTTTGAATGTCTCCATATTCCAACATCCTCTGAGCAAAAAATCTGTACATACATCTCTTTTTCTTTTTTTAAACTTAAAGCCGAATTCAGCTAGTTTTAGCTCACCACAAAGGACAGCCGGCTGGAATGTATTCCGTTTGAGTGAATGCTGCTGAAATCATTCCCTGTGAGGAGAAACACACTTCTTCGTCACCTTTCTGCAAGACTTGCATTGGAATCAGCGAGGCGAATAGAGCTGGCAGTCATTTAGGGTTTCCTTAAAAAGGACAAGCTTACGGTGTGAAAAGCTGGCGGTGGAAAGACACAGAAAAAACCCAGCCGTCACTCTGGTATACACAATGGAAAGTAGAAACCGGCAAGCCTTCTGGTTTCCACATCCAACTGAGTTTCCCCATTGTGGGACATTAAAGTGCATTTGAGCTTCTTTAGATGCATGTAGGACGCAAAGGATGAGAAAAACAGAGAAAAGACATTTATTTTAGTTGTGGAGAAAGCTGTTTAGATTTCATATAATGCTTCATTATTTGTGTCTGGCAGCCTGCAGTGTTTCTGCCCTAACAGACTTCATCAGCAGAAAGACCAACTCACTTTACAGCCTATGTGCCAAACATAACAGCATATAGGATTAATTAGGATAACACCAGGCGCCCAATTTGTCACGTCCTAGCTCATACATCTCCCTGAAAATGTATTTCCCCGATTTATAGACTTCTTCTGTTGCTTTTCTTTACTAAACCCACTGATTCAATGGTCTGATTATATTTTCAGTGTGTTTAAGTGTGACAAAAAAAACAAACAAACAAAGCAGCTAAATCAGAGGTATTTTGTAAGGAGGCAGCAACGTTTTCCACAGAAATGTAAATCCAACTTGTTTTCATGGCTTTGATTTTGCATGACAACATGGCGACAGCTGCAGGCTATCAATCCAGATGAGCGTCAGCTGACTTCTTTACTGTCGTTTAAGCAATGGCTTCATTATTCGCAGATGCAGATTATGCAGATTCTCTGTGAGTTGTGTAAACGGCGTGAAAAAGGGGAATCTGTGTTGGAGCGTCCTCTCTCTGTGTTTTGCGTATTTGACCTGCTGCAATCGGACAGAATTAAGCAAGCGGACAGATAATGGGGCATCTAATACGGAAAATGATGTGACTGTGTGTTTTTGTGTAATTGTTCCAAATGGGTAACAGAGGGGTCATTATACTGTGGAAAAACTCTGCGCCACTGCTCTATTATTTTATTTTTTTTGTCACTAACTGTCCAATTGTAACAACCTGAGCAGACAAGCCGCGGATCCTGGTGTGACGTTTGCTGCAACTCTGATTGGAGTCACAGAGAGACACCCGGCTTCGGCAGAACCTCCTAATGCGGTCTTCACGTTCAGAAAACCACCATATGAACACAAATGAACTTCCAGAAAACTGAAAAACTGCCAAAACACTGAGTTCTTTTAAATCAAGGATAAAAACAAACCTGATTAGATCTGTCTTGGATTCTTAATAACTGGAACATCTTTAATGTATATTTGCTTTATGATTTTGATAATGGCATTTAGTTTCTGAAGTCGACTGACCACCTTACCGTCTGTTAAAACAGAAAGTCAGTTTAAAGATTTCAGAGATAGTTATGTCCTTGATGGATTAGCTGCATTTCCATCACAAATGGAAACTAAGAACTTTGTAAATATCCACCTTATTTTGAAAAAAAAAAAAAAAAACACAATTTCACAATTGCGGTGTTTACATCAAATAAAAAACACAATTAAAATCAGATGTGAATAAGTTTACCCAGATAAGTCATTAAAAAACATACTGTCTATCATCTTCCAACTACTTCCTGTTGTAGTCTTCTTCGTGGTTTATGCCAGTAGCAACATCCTGTTGTTGAACATGTGACTCGTGTGATGTTAAAAATGTGTTTTCTTTGCAGTTTTGCAAAATAAACCAATTTCGATATGGCTGAAGAACTACCTCATCAAGTCACAACTTATGGAATTTTTTTTTTTTTTTTTTTTCAAAATTTGCATGTTTTCATTAAGCGAAATTTATTTTCGCAGTGTCAAATTTTGCATCTGGTCAATGGAAACACAGCTACTGACTCCCTTCACTGGTTTTCTTCTTTAAAAAAATGAAAAACAAAACCCTAACGAGTGGCTCTGTCACCATCCACACATGTATCCATCTTCATCTTTCCTTTTGTCTCCCTCTGTCCATCTCTCTCTCCTTCACCTCTTTTTCAGCCTCCACTCTCTTTCTCCCAAAAATCCAATTAGCCAGGGCAAACTTCCTGCAGGAGAGGAAAGATCTATGCCAAAGTGAGGCAGGGACAGGGAGATGCTGCCAACACAAGCCCTTAACCAGAATTTTCTCAAGCTTAGCTCATCTGCTGTGGTTTGACCCGAGGGACCTTAAGGAGGGAAACAACAAGGCAGGAAAAAAAAAGGAAGAAAGCAGAAGATGTTACTGAGAAAATCTCTTTAGAGAAAACTCCTGTCAGGAACATTTTTTTTCTCTTTAGCTTGAGGAAAAATAGCTGGAAGAAGTTGAATTGTGGCACTTAGACCATAAGTAAATGATAGCATCTGCTGGTAACGTGAGCAGCTATAAATATGCTAACATATGCTATGTTAGCAATGCTGAAAAATATATATATAAAAAACAAGCTGCTAAGCTAATGTTGAAACAAATCTTGAGGAATTCTGTTTCACATGAATCCATTTCATATGATAATTTATGGCAAAATGTGGATGAAGAAAATGAAACAAGAGAAGCTAACTGCTCTGTGGTGACATGGTAGCATTGAGTGTCACACCTGGTGTCTGTTAAGATAATTAATAGATGAATAAACATCACTGATTCTTACTCAGAGGTTATTATTGGTCTAATAATACATCTTACAAACTAACCAAGAGAATACACAATAATGGATTCATAAGAACAAATAAGATGACATATTAGATGTTTTTGTTTTCATCCTCTTTTTTGCAAATGGAGTAAATGTTTCAGAAATCCTTGAAACCAGTAGAATATTTCATTTTTGTAATGAATGCTCCCATCTTTTTTTTTATACTTGTCTAATTCTATAATGGTCCCAATGCCAAAAAGTGTTTCTCAATGCTGTTTTTATGATTTTGATACATCTCATTCTGTGACTTTTAAAATAATTTTCCAGCCTAGGTTGGACCAGAGTGAAGTGTTTTAAAATTTGAGCAAAAGTAATCTGGATTTACTTAAAACAAAACAAAACAAAACAAAACAAAACAAAAACCTTCAGTAAAAAACCTTTTAGTTGCTTTACTGCCCAACTATAAGTAAAACAACTACTGCAGTTATTTTACAACTAAAGTGGTAAAACTCAAGTTATTTTACAGCTATAGCTGTAAAACCTAGCTCTCCAGACCTTGTTTTTTTTCCTCTCTCATACAAAAACATTTGTTTTCAGTGGGTTCGACATAATGTGAGTTAGTTTGCTGTCGTTTCTGCTTTTATTCTACATTTTACCCAGGGTTTCTACCAATCCTTAAAAATTCTTAAATTTGTGTATCTAAAATCAAAGTCTTAAATGTCTTAAATTCTTTTAAAAAGTAAGATAGT
>NW_006800228.1:749667-811744 GCF_000485575.1 Poecilia formosa
TATTCAATGAGAATATTTCATTCATTCAGATCTAGGATGTGTTATTTGAGTGTTCCCTTTATTTTCTTGAGCAATGTATATTTGAATTAGATCATGTCTGACACTCTGTCATTGTTCCTTCTTTATTTCTTTACTGAATATTCCAACACGAAGACAGAAAATTTACAAGTGGTGGATGATTTTTCTCTTTTTTACAATCCAGTGTTGACTACAACACACCAGGGCAACTCAATATGTACTTAGTTACTTCAAAGTAAGAGCCTTAAAATGGATTCAATCACTCACCTCCTCATCTGAAGCCCATAATCTTACCTTAGACTGACTTCTCCAGAGGAAATCACACACTGCTACCTTTGCAGTCTTCACTGTGACAACAAACATTGTGGCATTTTAAAATTAGATACTCTTGGGGTGCTGTTGTGGCATAGGGGCAAAGCACAACCCATGTATTGAGGCCTTAGTCCTCATGCCGTTGGTCACAGTCTCAATTCCCAGCCCGGCGACATTTGCCACATGTCTTCCACCTCTGTGATAACCCTCTTTCCTGTCAAACTACTTTCAAATAAAGGCCACTAGAGCCAACAAAACCTTTAAAAAATATATTAGATACTCTTGATCTCCAGTCTCATTAGACGTCTGTTGGTGTGAGGGACATGAAAACACTTCTCTCAGGACTTTGTGTTATGTCAGAAAATCAGGTGATAAGAAAACTGTGCAGTCTTGCTTCTTGGCAACTTTAAGTCTGAAGTTGCATTGTCTTTATGCCGTGCGTTCATGGCCACCATATTGAACATTCTTAACGAAATGTTCGATGTGATTTGATTCCAGGAACTTATCTTGTAAAAAGCTGATGCGCCCGACTAAAAAGCCTTTCCCAATCTAACTTTTCAGGGATACCATTGGCTGTCCTGCTACAAAAGATTAAACAGCGACTCTTAATCAGTGCCCAACAGACTCACCGTAGTTGACAACAGACAGCCAACCTTACTGAAGCTGATGACAGCGAGCAATCTAATAAGCCAAACAGATAACCGGCTTCCTGGCAAACTTTGGATTTCCCACAGGCATTGATGAGTTAATTGCGTTTTTTTTTCTCCACTTATTCATGTAATTTTAGAAAAAAACAAAAAAACAAAAAAACTTGATGGACACAAAGCACTCAGGCGGTGTTCATATCAGCTAGAAAGCTTCCTCAGTAGAATAGAGCTCCTCTGCAGCCGCAGCTCTCCAGTAAATCCTGCTTTTTCTTGTCTGAAATTGCATTATGGGTCAGTGTACAAAGCATTTGCATGTAAAGTAATCCTGTCAAAAGTGTCTCCGGTTGTGCTGACTTCCTAGCGAGGCTCTTACAGAAGAGCAGGCTGTAATCTGTTCCACACGGGGTTAAGACTTATCCAGTAAGAAGGGATTCCCTCAGAGTGCACACAATACTGATGGACGCTTTAGAGGGAATATAATCCCGCATCCTCTGCCGTTTTAGTTCTGATGTGGGATTTCTGGAGCTAAAGAAGCTTCATGACCCTCGGCGTCATTCACTTCACTATATAACTTAAACCTAGCACCACTTATCTTGTTTCACACGGCAAAAGATTAATGCAGTAATGTAATGTATATATGCATCCATTTTTTTTTCTTTTTTGCACAACCACAACAAAAATGTGTGGTAGGTCTGTCACGATGGCAGATTTAGCTAAACGATAAAATGCCTGAGGTGCTGACATTTCAAATGGTAAACAAACACAAAGACAGAAACCTGATTTCCAAAAAANTTTTTTGCACAACCACAACAAAAATGTGTGGTAGGTCTGTCACGATGGCAGATTTAGCTAAACAATAAAATGCCCCAGTAATGATTGTGATAAATGATAATGTTATTTTGAGCAACATACATTGACAATGGCAGAATAATTTAAGTTAACCAAAGGTCAATAAACTTTAACTTTGTAAAGAACAGTTAACACTGGAACTGGAGGATGTTTTAAATAACCAAAATATAACGCGACAAACAAAAACAATAAATAAAATGGAGGGAAAAACTGAAACCATTATGATGCCTCTGCAAACAAAACTGCCCTTCAAAAATATTTATTTAGCATGCGATTAATTGGTTCATTGCTTATTGCTCCAGGTTAAGAGGTGCTGACATTTCAAATGGTAAACAAACACAAAGAAAGACAGAAACCTGATTTTCACCACTTTTTCCACACAAAAAAAAAGATCATAAAATTGTGGTTAAAAAATAAATATTTAACACCCGAGTCTATACTTTCACCACATTTTGGTGCTGCTAAATTAAAAATGCTCTTTTGTTATGTCTTTCCCGTTTACTGTTCTGTCGTAGCTCTGGTGGTTGTGTTAGCGTTGCTGACCTGTTTGCTGCTTTAACACAAGGTGTCGACACATCCTGAAAATGTCTTAAATTCTGAAATTAAGGCATTAAATATCGTAAATTAATTCAAGAAATTGTAAGCTGATCTTAAATATGCTAATCACAGGTCTTAAATTTTGTCGTGGCAGGACTGCAAACTGCAAGCTGGCTTTTTATGTTTATTCTTAATCAGTCCCTCATGTTTATTTTCATAACACATTTCAGCAACAAGGCAGCTCAAAGGGCTTTACATCATGAAAACAACAAAAACACTAATTCATAAAAGACACCAACAAAGTCAATTGAGAAAACATTACATTTTGTCGAGTACCATAGTTACGTCGTTGTTTTGACACATTTCACAACAAATCTAGCTTTTGTTCTGGAGTCAATCTGCACATTTTGGACCAAAACCCGTTTGTCTTACATTATTGTTTGAAGTGATGAACATGACCTTCTGATTTTGAAGATATTAGTAAATAAATCAATCTGACATGTTCTTTCTCTCATTATTGAGTCATTTTGATAATTCTGTCAATTGTTAATGGTGTTCTAAAATTCAAAACAGCATATTTTAAGGCTAATTAAAACATCTTACTATATTTAATAATAATAATTGAAACTGGTAATAATAGAAGAAAACAAAGCAGAGGAAGAAGTTTTGAGCTATAAGGAAAACAATTTGGGACAAAATGTGCATTTTACTCATCTGCTCATTAAACTGCACTGATTACTATCTGGTAGATAGTAATCAGTGCTCATTTTGTTTAATCACTATGTTTTTCTGTAGGGACCTCATAAAATTGTGGATGTATTTGCCCCTAGTTTGAACTTGTAGAGAAGACTAGGGATGATTTGGCGCTGGCCTTTCAACAGGACGATGCTCCTCGGTGCAGCAGCACAGAGAAGACATTTAGGAATGTCTGAGGAACGGAAAGCTGTCCTGTAAAGTTATGAGGGAGCTAAAATCTACTAAGTCATGTAAGGAAACCTTTAAAGGTCCAACAGTTGAAAGAACAAGCTGGAGAAATTTTCAGACGGAGAAAGGTAAAAAGTCTTCAAGAAGTAATTTCCACAAACATCAAACACACATTAAAATAATAAAAAAAAGACTTGATAAAAGAAGAAGCCTAGAAGCTTTTGTTGTTCTCTTCATCTGTGTTTGTAGTCTTTCAGAGGGTCAGATGGTGTGACAACAAAACATGCAGTAAATATAGACTATCTATCTACTATGTAGCTCCATCTTTAGCACTAGTTTCCTCGTTGTGTGAACACTTTGAAACCAAGTGGCTGTAACTCAGATTTCTTGCTATAATGTTAGATTTAGTCAATGCAGAGGTGATAATATGGATAATATCGATACCATGCCAATATCAGATTGATATTAATATATTTGAATATACAATATACAAATATCAATCTTACCATGCCAATATCAGGTTCATATTGGCATGACTTAAGATTGATATTTTAATATTTTATGGCTTAAGATTGATATTTTGATATTTTAAGTTTCTGATTCCTTCTTGAAACTTCATTTTATTTTTATGTCGTAGTTTCTCAACTCTACCTCAAAACAGATTTAGCTTTGATCTGCTCTTAAATCAGCTTTTTTCCCCCCACATTTTATTTATTTAGGAAAAATGCACAGACATCATGTTAATATGTTAAAGTATTTTGTAGACACTTATAAACTTTTTCGATATTCTGATGTTTGAACATTATATTTCAATGGGGGAAAAAGAAAAAAGAAAACCTGAAGGCAGAAGTTTGATTATATATCACACTTTTGTAAAAAAAGTATCAGTATTGATATCTGCATCACTATTGGCAATACGGTTCTTGTATTTGCTTACCAAAACACGCTGTATCTCACTCCTCTGGGATGCAGTGCTGACTTTGGACTATAAAACATGAAATTGAGTCTGTTATGGTTTATTTACCAGAGGAGCGTCCCCTACAACCGGAACATGTGGAGATAAACAGCAGATTCTCCGTTGTTCCATTGTTTCCTGTTCTGATACAGCATTCCTCGTCTTCAGGATTCATTTCCAGCGTTTGCTTTTCATCCCTTCTCCCTCTCTGAAGCCATTTCTGCTTTCTTTCATCTCCTCTCTCCTCTCTCACTTTCACTTCACCCGCCTTCTCTGCATTCTGCTCTTTCCGTCAGTCTCGTGTCATGTCGCATTTGTCAGGAAAAAAAGAAAGAAAGATGATTTTGCATCCACACATCTAAACCCCAGAAAGTGATTTTTCTGCATTCCGCCTTGCCCCAAAAGGCATTTGATCACACAATACCAGTCCAATCAAATAAGATGACATCTGGGTTCAGAGCCGTGTGTGTGTGTGTGTGTGTGTGTGTGTGTGTGTGTATACTGTATGCGTTAAACAGGCTGACATCCCCAGCCGCTTCTTTGGTCTTCCGGAAGGACCATGGGAGGAAGCAGCAGCCGAAGACTGGCTGACAGAGAAAGTGAGGAGAGAAAAAGAAGAGGAAAGGTGCTGAACCGCAGTGATGGAGAAAGTCGTTGATCGTCTCTAGAGTTGTCAAAAAAAAAAAAAAAAAAAAGAAAAAACCCCAGAATGATTGGCTTTGCTGCCGAGCCGCTCCGGCAAAAAAAAAAAAAAAAGAAGAAAAAACCCCAGAATGATTGGCTTTGCTGCCGAGCCGCTCCGGCGCTCACTCGAACTTGTCAAGGCGCGGAGTGATCCCTCGGCTTTGTTCTGCGGTGCCGTACATCCCCACGAGATGCAAACACTTCTAAGACTTGTCGCTTCGTCGGACCGCAGTCGCGCGCCGCCGCCACATGAGAGCACTGGCGTCAAAGCAATGAGCCAGGTGGAGCCGCGCGAGCTGCCAGCCGAGCCGGAGGTGTTCTCAACCGACAAAACCCAGCGAACGAGGGACAAACCCGGTCTAAGTATAGAGCGTGTACCTCATTCAGTAAATAGCTATTAATGAGTGTTTTGAGAAGTAGTTAAACTAAAATGCCAGACAAAAAAAAAAAAAAGAAAAAGATTACATGCCCCCTGATTCTTCAGCCACTACTATATAAGTACCCTGGAGTTGAGCAACCCACATAATTTTGTCATTATTTTTAAATTATAGTGGCACAAGTTAGAGCACTTTTGACCGGCAAAATAATTCAGCAATCATGCCCGACAATTCATCTGCTAATGAGTAGAGACACTTAAACACACCACTAAATTTATGCTAATTTTTCAACAGTCATTATGAGACAAAAAACAAACAAAAACAAATTGTGTCCATTTCCACATATGTTTGCAAGAGAATTTAACGTTAGACCTTTCTGTAAAGAGAAAATACAGAAACTAACAGTTTTTTTTATGTGTCCTCAAAAGGTTCTCATTTCATTAAGGTCTGTGTAATAGTAATAATAAAACCATTCGAGCTGCTGAGGGTTGTACAAGAGCATACAGGTCAAACAACATACTTTTAGCTTAGCCCTAAACAGCTTTTGTTGTTTTTCTTCCCAGTGTTTTGTATTAGGATGCAGAACAGTGATGTTTGTCTAGTATCAACGACTTTCAGGTCGGATGGATGCAACCTGGCTGTACAAACTTGGGTAACGTTTCAAGATTAGATGCGTATCGCTTGATCACATTTCTAAAAATCTGATTTGTGTTGTTCAGAATGTCATGAAAAAAAAAATCAGATACTGGAAGCATTTAGACAAAAAAAAATATTTGGATTACTTCAGACTGCTGAGTGAGCACAACCTTCAAGTCCGTCTGTTTACCCACTGGTTTCAACACTCTGTTTTCTGCGTGTTTCACTTATATTAGACAGTTGGACAACACAACTACCCTACTGGATGCCAATCCACATAGCAACCCTGTTAGACTCCAACAAATGCTGGTGATTGTGTCTAGCAGGTCTGTAAGACATCCCTTTTGTTTGGTGATCTTTGCTTTCTGATGTCACGGACTTTTGGACTTTCCAATTGTCATGATCAATGTGTATTTTTCTCCTATTTGTTTCTTTTCTTTACTTTATTCATCTCCACTTCCTGTCTGCTGCTGCTAAGCTGCACATCGGTCCAGAGTCTGTTCCTCATTCTCCATGCAGATCTGCAGAACTCAACCATTTAATTTGGTTCTTAACGTAAAGAAAAGTTTACGGTGATGGTAATCAGATTTAGTTTCTTCATCCCCCAGGACTCGAGATATACTTCTTGTTTATGTATTGATAGATTTGCCTTAATATCCTCTATATTTCTAACAACTTATTTTACTACAATGTCCAGTGGAAAACCTACTCGGAGATTTCCACAGAACAATTTGCTCATGTTTTTCCCCTTGCTCAGTAATTCACAGCTGGTCATTGTAGCAACCATATTCTGCCTTTATGGCCATCAGCATGACACCAATAATAACCAGTTGAATATTTCTCCTCTTGTTACCGCTGTTTATCCCAACCATTACCAGTTTAAAATGTTCAGGCTGTTTGCAAACTGAATCCTTTACATAAACACTGTATCACTGGTCAGGATGTGTACCAAACTGCAGGCCATTCCATCTCAGTGATGAAATGGGTAATTAACTTGTTTGATGAGGACAGTTTATGTTGATGGGTTACAGAGCAAATAAAGTAGAACTTAAGTTATTTTTTGTAAATCTTTTTCATATGACAACAGTTTCTCTGTGCTTGTCTAAAGACTGAAACCATTATCAGTTCTTTTCCAGTTTATACAACATACTCACCAGATACATTAGGGATGTCTGTTCAAAGTGCTCGTCAGGACTGACAGTAAATTAGCCAATCACGTCGCAACAAACTAATGCTTTTAGATAGCTGCTGAAGTTCAAAGTTTCCAACACATCAGCTGTGTTTCTGTTTCTGTGCATAAAACTTTGTCGATATTTTGCTATTGTCGAAAAAAACACAATTTTATAATTGTTTATAATACAATTATAAACATAATTTTGTTTATTTAATGTTCTCATTAAATAAACAAAATTAAAATTACATATGAATAAGTTTATTCACATGATGTCATTAAAAACCATGCTGCGCCATCCTCCTCCTTCAACTTCCTGTCGTCATCTTTATGGTTTCCGTAGTAACATCTGGTTGTTGATCATGTTACGTGACTGATGCGAAAAAAGTGTTTCCATTGCCGTTTTGCAAAATACACAAACTTTGACACACAAAATGGGAGTTTCTTTTAAATTGACGCGTTTCTGCTAAACAAACAATTTTTTTGTAAATTTGCTTGTGTCTAGCAAGCAAATTTACAGCTACCAATGAATTAAGGCAGTTTTGAAGGCAAAAAGAGGGCCCAAGATGGTACTAGAGAGGCGTACATAATCATGTGTTCAAGTGAGTGTACATTTTCACCACATTATAGTGTGTTTTCCTGTATATTACAAAATGTGATTATGAAAACTTCAGTAAGACTCATACTGTGTGGTTTATATACAACTGCTTTAAGAGGTTGGTGGTGCAACTTATTTTTTAACTTAACTTACAAGGTGTAGTATCTATGGAAAAACTGAAACCAGTCTATTAAAAACTCTTAAGGGAGATATAAGCATTTATCAGAAACTTAAATGTTCTGGGATTCATATTGAAGAGAGCCAACCAACTCTTTGCTTTAAACATCTAATCTTATTGGCGAGACAAAAAGGTATTAAACTATAAATAGGCACCGACTTAGACATGAGAGCTTTTCATCGATGTTCTGATCTTACATTTTCTCACAGTCCAAAATGATTGGATGCTTCATTAAGTGTTCTTTTCTCTCCAAACTGTGTCCATGCAGTGTAGATGCAAGGCGACGGCTTATTTCTAATTCCTTCTCCTGGCAGTGGAATTGCTGATGCACCGCAGTCTGAATCTCCGGCACTTTGTCTGAACCGTAAATCGATGAGGAAAGCCAGGCGGCAGCCTCCATTTCCTCTGCTGTGTGAGGTGATGGAGGTGAGGGAATACTGGCTGCGATGAGATGATGCTGGAGAACACACACTGAGTCGCCACTTTCGTGGACTGGCACACGATTTACCAAACTGTTATCAGTACACATTCCCTTAGAGGCAGACAGCTCGGCCCGGACACTTTGACGGCCCAATCCGATGCATTTATAGGTTGTGTGTCATTTCTGGTTTCCAGCAGGAGGTGACCTAGTGTAATCTCAGACTCCCATTCAAATAAGGCAGCCTCTATTTAAGGGCTTACGTGAAAACCAGGATTTGTGATTATCTCCGCTGGGAATATTTTTAGTGCTGGTCACCTGCCCAGCAGCAGAACTGAGTGGAATTAGCTTGGACTTTTGCTCACTAAGCCGGGGATTTCCTCTAAGGCGCCGAAGGACATTTTACGATGATTGACGAGATTGTTGGGTGCTACATTTTGGATGGAAGAGCATTTCAGTTTGTCAGACGGCTGTGCTTTTCAGGTACTTTGACTGTTAGCTGATGACGTTATCAACACAACTCTTGTAGAAAGTTGTAGGAAATTTCAACAACAGTTTGCTTGACACAAAGTAGCTGGATTTCCATTAACTGTAGAATTGTGCAAATTGAAATTTCGAAAGTAAATTTGCTCAATGGAAACACCAATGTAAAAAACCCAGCTTTTTTAAATCAAATGTTCTTGCACTATTATGTGGTTTGTCAGCTGTATATGAAAAATGTTCTTGTCACACGAGTCACGTGATGAACAGCCGGAGAAATGACAACAAGACGACAGGAAGTGGTAGAAGGAGCTGGCTCCACCAGATCTCTCCGAGCGTCACACGGTTCATAAAAAGTTGTGTGTCATGTTTGCTGTTTAGGCTGAGAACATCCTCAGGGTTGCCAGGTCTGATTGACAGTCTCCAGCCCAAACACAATGTAAACCCCACCCACATCCCCCCAAAAACCCAGCAAAATCTCAACCTCTAACAAAACTCATGTTAATAACATCAAACATATGTTTGTATGTATAAATGTATAATATTATATATCTTTTAGGTCATTGATTGCTTTCATAGAGTTGTGACAGTTCACAACATGCTTGGTCATCCTCTATTACATTCTGACCAGAACCAATCTATAAAGGACTGAACTCTGTTCCAATTCCTTTAAAATCGGGAAGTTGCCCTGGGATTTCTGTTTTACAGTGCTACTACATAGTTACACCTGATTAACCAATGACTAATCATTGATGATGTTATGTTTGACAGACTCTAGAGATTTCAAAACAAAGTATTTAAGATAGGTGCAAGAAATTTAATTTATTAAAAGTTTTGTGCTTTTCTGCCATGTAAAAAGAACTATTTGGAAATAATTTTCTCTGAACACTTTATAAAAACTATGCCAAAGTTTGTATAAAGCAGGCCAAATTTCAACAACCCATCCAAAACTGTTTATTTCTTTCCCAGTCCAATGTGTTCAAAAAGCAGCCCAATTTGGTGGAAACATACCAAATCTGGCAACATTGAACATCTACCTTAAAATGAAACTCATTTCAGCAAATTGCTTCTTGCATATTTAGCCACTTTAACAGGGTGGAAGGCTTTCAGCTGGACGCAGCGTGAGTGAGATGCTGCAAATATTGTACAAACGATGTGCAAGTATCCAGGCTAACAATGACAACAAAGGAGTAACATTTATCACGGAATGCCCTTTGTGCTAATTGGCTGATTGTTAAAAATCAGCTGAGGAACAAGAAGAGGAACTGCAAGTGATGAGTGAATTGATTTGACTTCCTCCAGACAAAGGAAACAAGTCAGAAGTTACTGAGTTACTGAAAGACTTCAGATGCTATCGTTGCTTGTTGACAGCAGCTGAATGTGCACTAAAGAGCATCACTGAGGGAGTTTGAGGAACAATAGCAGCAGGAATACTACATTAAAAAGCAGCCATGTATAAATCATCATGTGTGTACTCTGGAGCACTTTCAGCCATAAAAACACTTCAATCACATGACATGTAGCCCAGATCTTTATTTGGGTCTTTTTTTGTGGTGTTCTGAATTGAATGCAGTCCCCCGACCCAGGCCCAATCCAGTTAAATCATTATCTTACACCTCTTTGTACCCCCGATCCCTCGTCTCTGAGTTGTTTTTTGCTCTCCCAGGATGGGAAGATCTCAGCTCCTCTTTCTGTGTGTGGCGCTGCTGAAACATTGTCTCTGTGTACTTGTGCATTTGTGCTAACACTCATTTTGAAGATTGTGTTTTGGCTCTCTGTTTGTCAGCGTAGGGGTCCTACAGCAAAAGCCACCTCTCTCAAAACAGATGAATCCCACTCAGTTAGAGCTATGAATTAAACATGTATTTGCTTGTTTATGTCTTTGAATGCATGTGTGAGTGTGTGTGTGTGCACAAGCATCTGTTTTTAGTGCTTCACTTTCTGTATTTCTTGTTTTTATCACCACAGGTCTACCTGTAAAAGTGGTCTGACCCCTTTTAAAGGTAGACTGTAAGTCTAGTGCCATCTTATAGCAGATTTGAGTAACTATGTCTTCTTCAGTTGTTATAAAAGTGACTATGACAAAATAAATTTGACTTTGTAATTTAGCACCTTGAAATCAGGCCTGTCTCTGTAAGAAGCTCCTGCTCTTTCTGAAACTTCACCTTCAGTAAGTCATCACAACATGGCTCCTCTATTTTTACACTTTAACAACATTTTTACCAGCGTTTTACCAATACATAGCTCCTATAATGAGCTCAGCAGATGCACAGTTCCACCAGTTGTTTGCTAATTGCTCCTATCTAGTCTGGAGGAGCTGAGTGGGGAAGTCAAGGGGCAGCCTTATTTTTTAGGTCTGATCTAAACACTAATTTGTGGGAGAAGTCTAAGAGATGTAGATACTTTTGCAAAGCGGTGCAGTTAAATAAAACAACGCTAGCAAACAGCCTGGAAAATCTAAAATGAATTTCACATCCGTACCAAATTCCACAAAATATCGAGCAAACTTTGGTCCATCGGAATCTCAGTCCCTGACAGAAAATACACAACGACTTCAAAACATTTAAATTCCACTGGCCCCCTTCTTCATTCACTTTCTGGGAAGGAATCCAGAATTTGGAGCTGATGTTGTTCTTGAAGAGTTCATCGTGACCTAGCTCAACTTGGGGACAACACATCTAATGATCTGTCGACACGCAGCGTATAAACACCATGTTCCTGAAAGCCAATAAAGTCTGGCTTACAGGAAACTAACTTTCTGCTCTGATAGATTTTCTTTTCAAATCTGTTTTTATTTTAAATTATCTTCCAAGCAGTGTGGGGTTGAATTCAACATAAACACTACACTGCAACAGCTAGATGGTTTCCAGATATACTGGAATGTACTTTTTCAAAGGAAACTATGGGCCAGGTCATGCATTTCATTGTTACATTATACGCACACAATACATTAATTTACCATTGTCACTTCAATACTGGTGTGTTCAGAACTGCAACGACAAAGGTTTGCCTTTATTGAAAACTTGGCTATATTTCAACTGACATGCATTCAGTTTCTGCATAACAACAGTATTCTGGCTGGTTGGAGTGAGGAATGAAAAGAGTTAGGAAACTGAGAGTTAATCATACTTGATATGATAACTGTAATGGGCAACAATAAAATAGCAGTCACATATTTTCTTAATACTGTCACCTAATATAAAATGCAAAATCACAGCAGAAAGTTACAACAAAAACCCAGTAGTTTTACTTAATCTCACTATACACTATCCGTGTGCTCCATCAACACCGATGAAGGTCTGCTCATCTCGTCATGCCAAACACTGTGAGGGGCCCCAGCAGGAAGACAGTGATAGACTTTATAGAGCGGAGGTGTCAAACTCATTTATCAAGATTATGACTGTCTGTAGGTCAGGTTATGACAGGATGTATTAATAAAACACCTTTAATTTCTCTGTGTTCAATTAGTGCTTCTTAAATTTGTTACAATTTGTAACATCTTTATACATTGATGTAATTTGGTCCTATATAAAAATGAGTCCCCCCTAACAAAATGATTTGATTTGACTGATAAAATAATTTCTTAACACACAACTGTTATCTGAGTTCAGTTTATGGCCCCCAGGCCTTGAGTTTGACACCTGTGGTGTAGGGCCCTAAACTTTCATTCTCTGATGGTCAGGTGACTATTACATTTGAAAATATATAACACAACAACAGTAATATGACATACATTTCAGACTTTTGTTAGAAGAATTTACATTCTACACAAAACAGCAGTGTCCACATCTACTGGTGTGGAAGACGCATTGCTCTACTGCGTCATTAGCGGGTGTATTACTTTGATTTATATCAATGTCTCTATGTTTTCTGAAGAATCTGTATTACAGGATTAAGCAACCATCTGGGAATTAAATTTCCATTCTCTAACAGTGATTCCAAGTGGTCACATAATTATAATTTCAGTTAATCACATTGTAAGTTTTGTCATCAGCCTCCCTTTCAGTTTCAAGCACTAAGCATGCCGAAACGAGTGATGCACATGAGAAATGTGAAATTATTAGATAAAGTAATGTTGGTAACTTTATCTAATATTGTAGCTGGTGAACAGTGAATACAGTGATATAGTGAATACCTTATTTAAATGTGTTCACCTTATTTGAATAAGGTAATCATCAAATCTGACTTGTAATACGCATTATGAAAACCATCTTGGAAGCTAACATTTCTCATTTCTTTTTGAATATTCCTTCCTTGCAACCTAATATGAGAGAAACGCAAACATTTTGTTGAAGCAGGAGTATATACACTGCAAAAACACAAAACCTCACAAAATATTCAGTTTCTAGTGCAGATATCTTAGTACAAAACTAACATAGAAGTAACTTTTCAGCCAGAAATAGGAGCTTATTTTAAGTTAAAAATTCTGTAATATTGATTAAATATTGGAAGAATATTTAACTTATAACAAGACCCATAATCTGCCAGTGCTACTGGTACGTTTTCATCAGTAAATTATTGACTTACAACAAGCCCCTGTTTCTTGCTGAAATGTTACTTGTATGTTAATTTCATCTTATTTCAAGTGTACTAAGATATTCGCAGTAGAAACTGAACCAAAAATACTTTGTGTGGTTTTGTGTTTTTGGAGTGCGCCCCATGGCTAAACATTAATTGTTGGTGTGTTGTTGTTTTGCTGTAAAGTTAATTGCCTATCGGGACGTGAATAAAGGTCTGAATCTGAAATAAACATTCTTTCTCTGTGAAGGACGTCACTCAGAAGTTGTTTGGTCTGAACCCGAAGGAACAGAGAGGCCAATGCAGAGTGCATAACGACAGCAGTTTGTTTGGGTATGCAGACACATGGAGGAAGTGTGAGACCCGGCTTGTTATTAGTGCAGAGGGATGTCTGACTGTGGGATAATTATCTTTACCACCTTGCGGTCCCTGCAGGCGCCCTGTGAGCGTTCTGTGAGCCCTGCTCCTCGGGTCGTGCAAAAATCCAGAGAAACAATCCTCTGGCGTCTTGTTAAATTGAACAAACAAGTCAGCCATCTTGTTTGTCGGGAAGCATGCTGCTTGTCTTCTCTCCCAGTGTTTATATTAACTTAAATATTGAAGAAATTAATCCTGGGAGAGGATGAGGCGTCGCTACATCTGCTTGGCACAAATAAACAGAGATGTTTTTGAGTACTGTACGAGCTCCTGGGTTCATTTTTTCTTGCATCGTATTTACTGTCTCAAGCTTCTTCAGAGATATTCAATTATCACAGATTTTGATAAACACATCTGTGCTTTTGTTATTGAGAGCGGCACCCTCCTCCCCTCCACCTACACCTCCACCTCTATAGGAGTGTGTGTGTGGAGAATCAGAAGTGTCTGGTGCTACGGTCCCCAGAGTGAACACAACAGATGGGTGAGCTGACACACACACACACACACACATACACATACACACACATCATAAATGACTGCCCCTCAGGCATTGTTGAGTTCCTAAATACCATTGCTCCTTCATCTCCTCTACCAATCTGCAAGGTCAGTGGAAACTTCTGTACTACTCCGTGTTTCTTCCCCAGAAACGGGGGGAAAAAAAGACACGATTTCCCTAAAGCCACACATTCCACACACACCTACACAGATGCTGCATGCAGCACATTATCTGAATATGTAATATTCAAATGTGGGCAAACACGTTCTGTATCGTCTCTGCTCCGCGCAGCGCACATGTATTATGGTAACAGATGGTGTGTCTCAGCACAGTCAGGTGGCAAACTAAAGCATTCTTCCACTCAGTCACCTCGGGGTTTCACTGCCACACACAAACGGAGCAGAGTTTCTCTCACTAGCTCTGACACAGCTAGATTGCTTGCAACTTTTCAGTTGGGATATATGTTAGCAACGAGGGCTATATGAATATAGCTGTTTTCCAAATGCTGGGTCATTAACAATCAGCACTTCTTATGGAGGCCAATGCTGGAGAACAATTCTTGAATAATTTATTCAGACAGACCTAGTGTAATCTTCATTGCAATACAGTGGAGTGTATTCACTGGGGCTATCGACCATAGTCGACTACAAGTAACTAAAATCCACCACTCTAGCATTTTTAGCTAGCTTGGCACAAAGTTACCTAAAAAAGCTTAAAACTGCCAATTTTAATGTTCCAAACTTAAACCTTATGCTTTAATACGTTTAAACTGTCTTGGCGCTCCTGCAGAAGCTAACACCTACTATCTTCCCGCTAAATGCTAATGCTGAAGCTAACATCAATAGTCTATCTCCGCCTTTAGTGGTACAACCAAACAACCAAACAGCGCCGAGTACAATGAAGCCACTCCTGGATTGGCCTTTTTCCCAAATGCCAGCCTATTGTGTGTCAAGTAACATTGTGTGTCGGTATTTCAGCTTCCAAAGCTGCATTTTCTTTAAAATATTTTACATGTGTATTATGAAAAGAGTCAGCTAATGAAAAATTTTACTCACAAAAAAATCAGAATACACAAAATACTGACCCACAAATAGGCAGCTCTTTATTTCTAAAGTTCTGGAACTCTGCTGTCCACACAAGATCTTCCTCAGCGAAGGTCCATCTTGATGGGTTTTTTCCTCTAATGAGATCTGTGGTTGGATGATTAATGCCGCTGACACCAGATTCCTGATTAGGGTCAGTCATGGCAGGGAGGGATCTGAAAGTTGTCTCTGTACTTAATTCAATGTTCCCAATTCAAATATTTAATTTTAGAATTTTTTAATACTGTACTTCAGATTAAATAACTCCTTAACTTTTCTGGTATGCATCAACACACCCTTCTTTGTGGACATTGGGGACTCACCATTTCTTCTCTATGGAAATGACTTTTCAGATGTACGTCACAGTAACCTCTCACCGGGTTCCTGCCATGTTGAACTTGAACTCCAGCAGATGAGATGAAACTCTGTGTCTGACCTACCTGAACTTAGGAGGTTCAGCCCGTTAATGATTCAGAACTTTTGAATTTGCGTTTTTAAAATTTGGCACCGCATTAACATGAAGGGAAGATTCGTAGGACTTCTCAGCTAGATGTTTTCTAACTCTTGATTCCTTTGAAATAACATGTCAGCATCCTTAAAACAAGGCCTAACTTCCCCTCAGATGCATAAAAGTGCTGCAGAAAGAGGCTAAGAAGCAGCAGACTGCTCCATCTTTGGTGAGGAGGATAACAAGTCCTCCTTTGACTTCCACTGACTCATGTCTGAGCTCCAGACTGTTCATGGTGATTCAAGATCCTGCATCTGCTTGTTGCTCCAGTAGTAAACGATGAGTATTCAATTACACTCAAATCAAAAATACGTCACTAATCCAAGAGGGAAATTAAATGTTGTTGTAACTCACTATGGAGTTTTCTTTTGTTGCTGGAAGCAGGGAAGGATTTCCTGTGGCAGTCTACAGCCGTGACTTTTTTATTAATGCACATTTAGAAGGTACTGCATTAGAAAAGGTTGATGAAATGGCAAAATAAAATAAAAAACATCCTAAATTTTGGGAAAAGGTCTGTATGTTTGTTTGACATTGAAAAGTGGTGAACAATTCATGGCCATGTTCATAATTTAACTGCAATTTCCACATATTCATCTGCCTGATGTGTGAATTCACCATGTAGATTCTCTGTTCAGCTTGTTGAATATTAATAAAACCAAATGAAAATAAAATTCATTCTAATATATCATTGCTTCTATTTTATAAAAGGACAGGTAAAAATAGTTTATGATGTAGTTTTTTTTCTACATCATATCCGTCATTTTAACTTATGTCAAAATGACGGAAAATGGAAAAAGTCTAGTGGAGCCTCTGGGTGTGATGCTCTCATTCACTGGTGGGTCTGTACTTCACCAGAGGCACGAAACTCTGAAAACATTCTACATCATCCTTTTTTAACAGCCAAGCATTGCGTCAGCTTCAGATGGCCTGGTTGATTTGCTTCATACCAGTAGATGGAAACACGCCTAATTCGCAATTTGTTTTTTTTTTTTAAGTTTTCTCAAATTTTACATAACATGGCGAATATTACAGCAGGTAAAGCCTCAGAATGAAGACACTCTTTACAACAATAAAATCCAGCAGAGAATGACAGAAACCATCTGGTTTTTCATTGATCATATAATTTTGAAAATAAATTAGTTGAATTAAAAAAATATATTTTTGATGAAAAGTTTTTGCGCTACGATGAGGTGTTTATATATATATATATATATTTTTTTTTAAATTATTATTATTATTATTATTTTTAATTTATTTATTTTTGTGACCATATGGTTTATTTTGCAAAGCTGCAATGGAAACGCGTCTTTCATGTCACACGAGTCACATGATCAAAAACCAGATGTTGCCACTGTCAAAACCCTTGAAGAAGATGACAACAGAAAGTAGCAGGAGGATGACAGAACTGCATTGTTTTTTATTGACACAAATCACGTGTAATTTTAATTGTGTTTAATTGTTTCTTATTTAGTGTTTTTTCCATATTAGCCGAATATTGACAAAGTTTTGCTCTCATTTGTAACGGAAACATAGCTACTGAGATGTGATGACTGGAGTGAACACAGTTTGGTCTAATTAGCAGAATGAATGTCAACTGAACTGTGAGGGTAACATGCAGAGGTAACTTCAACTTCAGGAAACATTTCCCTTTTCTCTGGAAGAAATTGTTCATAAGCTAAAACAGCAGGTTGGAAGGTGTTCTGTATATATTTGCAGCATCTCAGTGCAGCACTCGCTGACTGTAGAGAGACAAACTCGAGCTGGAACTGTACAAGGTTACATGCATATATTTTTCCCTCACTTCTAAATCATTCATGCTTGAGAAGGCGGAGGCGAATGTGCCACAGATTCTAACAGAGTTTTAATATTCTGCTCTGGTTCTGGTGTGAAGAGATAGATCTCCACTCTGCTTTTACAACCCATTAAACACCAACGGAGACGCACCGCCGCACTAATGCCGCCACGTTTAATCCATCAACGTCATCAAAAACCCCAACAAACACGTCAAATCTGGCTAATTGGCGGCTGTTTGAGTGCTGTTTATTCTTCCTTTTTGTCCCGTTGTATGCGGCGGTGGGAACAAAACGTCTTCTGGAGACGCAGTCATCAGTTCCCCGGCTCAGATACAGTGGCGTTCAGTGGTACAGCGCAGGTAATGTTTACCATGACGGATGATATCAGATGAGGCAGCCTTTCTCTCTGCAAGCTGCTTTTAATTGGTTCTGAGAACAATGGAAGGCCATGGCTGTCGGCAAGCCATGAGTTATGCCTGAGCAGATCCCAGCTCAGATTGGTGGTAAGTATCCGTCACTTCAGGCTGTAAACGGAAACCAGAGAGAGGTGTGAACTGACACAAAGTCCTGTATTCGTCTTTCACTGTAAATGTCTAAAATGTACAAGATGAGGAAGCTACTTTGAATTATTAGTTTTTTATTTTACGAGTAATTTATTGACTTGTCCTCAACAGAAATAAAGAGGACAGTCACCTGTTTCAGTGTTCATGAGTTTTGTTTGTGTGGAATTATTGGCAGACAAATTTTCTGCAATATTCAAAAGAAAGTATGGCTTGAGAAGCTCTGACCTAAAGGCGCAATGCTACTTTACTTGCTATCGGTTGGCGTTAGCAAAATTCTTTTCTTTTGTGGTTTTCCAACAGCACTTGTGCAGCACTTACAGTGGTAAAACCAGCTGACTAGCTCTGTTTGGGTTGCTAGGTGGGGGGCTGTACCTGTCAATTGTGATGTCTTAATCAGGAGGTTTTTGAAACGGACACAAAAATACATTCACTTATTCCCAGAAAATGGCACAAAGGGCCAGCTTCACATCATGTTAGGTTTTTCCCTCATCAAAAACATACCAGGAGTTTTGCCTTGATTGTTTCATGCATGTTTGAGAAATCTTTAATCTCCATGGCAACCATTCAGCTGTGCAAAACACCTGGGTGGACCTAGCCCCGCCTTCAAGCTGCTGCTCCTCCTCAGAGCTGCAAATTCCAAGCTTTCGCCTCACAGAGCAGCCTGCCCCCTTTGGTTCCTCCACTCAGCTCCTTCAGACTAGCCAACAACAATTACCAAACACCTGGTGGAACTGGACATCTGCTGAGCTCATAACAGTTACTTCTGGTAAACCGATTGTTAAAGGATTAATAGAGGAGGCATGTTGTGATGACTTCCAGAAGGCGGAGTTTCAGGAAGAGCAGAAGTTTTTAAATAGACACTAAATTCTAAAATAAAATTTCTTTTAAGTCATATTTGATAGAGTATTTTTTGACAATGGAAGTTAACATAGTTACTTGATTGTGCTATAAAATTATGCTATCTGCCTGAAAAACAGATAATACTGCCCCTTTAAGAGACTGGATTGTTTCTGTAAGTACTAGAGACCTAAATGTAAATACAAAAGCACATAGAAAGTGAATTTTGTATAAGTTCCCCTTTATATGAAATCTTCAGCTCCAGTTTCATGTCCATTCTGAGCCATGACAGAATGAAGAAACTCCTCATTTCCCCATGTCTACCTTAGATCTGAATGGTTTAATGTTTCAGAGGTTCACATCACTGCTCTGACATATGTAGCTCAGTTCAGTTCAGGCCATATTAAAATAAAACAATCTCGGGAGATGAAATTTATGTTCACAGTCACACAAAGAAGCGGCATGATGAAGACTGAGCCCTGGGACTGGGGAGCACACTGGGCCTCCGTCTAATTAATGCTGTGTGTGTTCAGTGAATGAACAAAGAGCGCGGTAGGGGTAGCGGGGTTCATACAGAGAACTGAAAACTTTTCTACTTAGGGACTGACTGAAAGCAATAAGATATGTGGAGATGTTCAGACTTGTTCTGATGCATTTTTTCTCATCTAAAAGATGAAATGTTTGAGGTGTTTCTCATCGTTTTTCAGCCTCAGTGATCGCAACGATCGGCGGTTTGCTGAAATGTGAACTCAATACATTTTAAAAATCTATCCTCAGAGCACAAGCCGCTGATTTCCTATATTGAGAGACACCGGAGCCAGATGGAATGAAGGGATATGCTTTATATCTTAGCACTAAGATCCATAGAAATCCATTCTGGGTGGAACACTTGGATTTGGGAAGCAGAACTGAGGGCCTAAAGAAGCAGAGAAATCACTTTAGGTTCAAAACAAGAAGACAGACAGGAACGGATTGCTTTATTGCTGTAGAATGTTGTTGATGCGTGGCACGGAGGTTGCGACATGCTGATACATATTTGCTGGATGTCTGACAGCGGGTCCATATATTCGAGCCGGAGAGAGTAAATTGTTCCAGCCGGTGAAGATGGATCCAAGAAGTCTGTGCTCGGCTGTAACTCACTTTTTACTTTCTCCGGAGAGTAATGGCTCTAATTCCATCAACAATCATGCAAACTGTAAACTCATCCCCTTTCCTCAGAAAAGTAAATTATGCCTTCACTTGGAACTCGAGGGATTATATGTTGCTGACCAAGCAGAAAGGGGAATACTTCACACCCTCATGCCGAATTCCTTAAACGGGTTACAATATTGTCGGTTTCTATACAGTGGAAATTAAGGCTATGTTTACTCGAGTGCTGTTGACTGGAGAAAAGTTATACATTTAGACGGCATTGCCAAGACACCTTAAATCCACTGTAGTTGTCATGCCAGGCCACTAGATGGCATGGCATTGTGATTTTAACACGTCATCAAAATGCACATTTGTTTTTTACCCTTAGCTTTCACCTCATTTAGAAGACAACAACTCATCTCCAATGAACCAAGTGTTCATATAGCACAAATGTGTTCCTAAGAGAAGCCTGGAGGGAAATCATAATTTCCTTTTCAACTGGACCTTTAAACAGAAATGTCCACAGTGACTTTTTTTTTCTAAGTCAGTCAAATCTCAATTCTTTAAACATTGTCTCATCAAAACCATGCAACCTACGTCACTTTTAATGCTGCATTGCTACATATTTAGCTAGCTAATTAAATGGTTTGAAATTGTGAAATTTATAAATGAATGAATAACATGGTGAAAGTAGGACTGAAGAATTAACCCCAATTTTTTCCTTCCTGACAGGATAAATAATCCAAATTATTGCTGCTAATTTTTGGCTGTGTAACTTCACAAACGGCAGTCCATAACATTCTTATCATGTGGGCATTTAACTTACCATACAAAAATCAATTACAGACTGATTCAGACTATTTTTGGTTAGCATGACCCAACTAATCTAAATACGTATTAGTTGGTCCAGGAGGCCGAAGCTAACAGCTGGCCAAAAGGGATCAAGAGCAAAGTGACCTTCTGTCATCTTAAAACAACTCTTCTTCCTTGAGTTTTTATTTTCAGTGTAATGTGAAAATCAGTTGAATTTTAGTTTTGCCTCCAGTCTTTTCATGAGTGAAAAGAGACGAGCAATCTTCCCAGAATTGGATCTTCATGGAAAGGTCTCTCAAAGTCAGACTGCAAACTTCTTAGATAAACGTCAGTTTATCCAAGAGCTACATCCAAAGTCCTACAGAGTTCACAACGTCAAAAAGTAACAGCATTGACAACAAAATTACAAGAACACTAAATAACCATTTTAGTTGTTCTTATTTCCCATTAACAAACACTTTCTTCAATTTAAAGTTTAAAGGACATTTATACAAACAATCCATACTAAAACTTACTGGACAGAGTTGGTTCTGGATTAAAGGTGCATACGTTCCTGTTTATGGACAGTAACATTTATTATAATTATAAAACTCAGATCTCCACCATTGTAAACAAGGTTTCGAACTCCAACAGCCTTCCATTGCCTCATCCTGGATCTCCAGCAGTGTGACGATCGGCAGTCTGGTTTAGCCTTGTTAAGCCTCAGTCAGTTCTGGGAATGCTAATTGCACACTAAGCGCGCATAATGAGCCTCTGGAGAGAATGGACAACGTTACGGGATATAATCAAATGTGCTAATAAGGTTATATGGGCGACTGTTAGTTTATCTGCATGCCTATGTCTGCCTTTAATGAGCTAATGCCACTTTGAAGGAAAAAATAAACAGCATTTAGTTTTGCAGACTGAATCCATCTGATGCTCTTAATAAGCAAAGAACATCAGAGTCGATTGTTATTGATGCCAGAGTTTAAACAAGTCAAGCTAGATAATGTGTAACTCTCCACAAAACCATAAGCCAGTCTTGTCAGGCTCCTGGGTTGTTTTGGTGTTTTCATTATTTCATCCTAGTTCCATTTTTCTGTATTCCTTAGTCTCCTTCTTTGATTAGATTATCTTTGTTTATGTTTTACATTAGTTCAGTCCTGTAGTTTTATTATGTTATTTGTTAATTATTTGTTGGTGTTAGATTCATTTTCCTAGATACCCAGGTTGTGTATTCTCCGATAGCACCTGTGCCATTTTCTCTTTCCCTTTCTGTCTCTCTCTCCCCTCACACCTGCAACACGTTTCTAATCAGCAATCAAGTCGGACTGTTTTCTGTTAGCTATCTTGACCGCTTAGCTAGCTGCGATAGCTGTGCTGAAACGTTTCTTTCTGGTAGCCGGAGCGGCTTTCCGTCAGCTCCGTTTTCACCAATGACTTGAAGCTTCCTGTAACGATCAGGCGTCCATAGCACCAAGCCTTATCTGGGACAGTCTGAGCTGCAGTGAAGCTCTTTCTGAGCCCCCCCGGTGGCTCTGGATTAAATACATCCAGGCTTCCTTACATCCATCCTTCCCACTTTAGCCGTCTGTTGCAAATCTCAGGAGTTGCAATTATATTATTGCACACAGTTGCAAACAGCAAAAAAAAAAAAAAACTCTATTAGACTTGACTTGAAAGAAACTAATTCCTTTTTGACACTCTGTTTGATCAGACTCGGTTCTCAGTTAAACAAGAATATTTAACACAACCCCATAAATGACCTAGAATCTGTAATATTTAAGTAGGTTTTTCTTCTTCTTTTTTTGCAGCTAATTTAGATGCAGAAGGAGAACTGATATAAATGACATTCTGGGTGGAAAAAAAAGTGTCAGTCAGAAATTTGTTTTCCACCTGAATGTTAATAAAACCCCCTCCACCCACACAGCGCTCACTTCTCTGAGGACACGGCGTCCCTGAAATTACTCTCTAATCCCCAACCTGTGCTTGTCATGATGGTACCTGAGAATCAGCGGCACCGTTTCTCCCTGCACCCTGTTCTGTTGCAGTCCTGCTCAAATTAAGCTCTCCACTTTTACTTTTGCTAGGTGCTTCCCTTAACATTGCTGTGGGAAAAAAAACAAACTTGTCCCTTTATGTAATCATTCTGTTTTTTGCTTTTCTTTTTCTCACACTTCACAATTTTATATCTTCAACATAACCTGAGCAAACACAACAATCAGTTTTTAAATAATGATTTTTATTTGCTAAACTTTCCAAATTGATCTGTGAAAAAAAGAAAAAGCTCCATAATCCTCCGAACTGCTTGTGCCATCCTTATGGAGAGATGTTTCCAAAGAATTGAGGTTTAAGAAAAATGCATTTAAAAACTGGAAAGGTGCAAATGCAGTGTGCAATGCTATAGTTGAACCTACATTTGTGCTGTTTACTATTTTTCCAGCTTTAATATTTTCAAATTATTTTTCACATTTTTTCTAAATATTTTGCCATACTTTTATCACATTATGTTTTCAGAGATTTAGTATTTTCAATTATTTTTTCAAATTAGTATTTTCCACATATGTGTGTATGTGTGTGTGCGTGTGTGTGCGTTTGTAATACCTTGTGGGGACGATTTTCCTGACACATACTACATTGTGGGACCCACTGCTCCTTGTGGGGCCCGAAGCCTGGTCCCCGCGAGGGGAAATGCTGGTTTTGGGTCAGGGGTCAAATTTAGGACAAAGTTGTGAATTGAGTTTTGTCATGATGGTACCTGAGAATCAGCGGCACCGTTTCTCCCTGCACCCTGTTCTGTTGCAGTCCTGCTCAAATTAGGCTCTCCAATGGTAAAGTTTAGGCGGTAGAAATGAATGGAAGTCAATGGAAAGTCCCCACAAAGATAGCCACGCAACTGTGTGTGTGTGTGAGTGTGAACACCAAAAAAGTTCAGCAAGAGCCAGAACAACTCAAACAGTTTCATCCATGCTTGCGGACAAGGTTTCACTCAGGACAAAAGCTGTGAATTTTACAGCAGAGATTTATGTTTCCTGTGACAACAATGGAAGCAACCTGAGGAAACTGGAGCTCTAAGATGAAATCTCTAGGTTGGCATAGGCCAAAGACATCTGAGGATCAATCACTAGAATGGTCTCTGTGGCCTAGAAACACACCATCCAGTTCCCATCAATCTGTCACCAGAGTGTTCTGACCAGACAGCCTTCAGACTCTAAAGGAGCCATCTTTTCTTTCTGGCAGAAGACACACGCTCTCAACTAATTCCTCATGCTGATTCCAAGTGATGCCTGGAACATTATTAAAGAGTCGGATGCTGCCTATAGGAGACACTTACTCCTCCTCATGGTGCAAATCGTACTCAACAACTTTTGTCTAATCACCTGAGTCTAAGGGTGTCTGGTAGAACCAACATAAACTGAAAAATATAACCAAATAATAGCGACGTACTTCTAGACTGAAGTACTGAAAAAGCCCTTAACTGTACAGCTGATCATAAAGCTAGCTCAGTTAGTTCATCTCACTGATGCACTGGATGATATGGAGGGCCAAAATGGTAGGGTTCTTGTGAGTTCATTGGAGAAAAGCATGAGATTGTCATCCAGATTGTCTCCTTTACTACATAACTTTCAAAGATTACATTTCTCTATTGGTTGGTCAACAGATTAGCATTAGCTCCGCCCATAGTAGATCCACAGCAAAAAGTGGAAAGTTGATGGATATCTACAGTTAATGTTATTCTGATGACAGTTACCTCAGCACAAAAGATACCATCCAGTGTAAACCATCTTTTTGCTTCAGGCTCTCATTTGGACGTTCTGCTTTTCTCACATTAAAATCAGTAAAATCAAAATTTTCACTCCTTAATGTTTGACTTTAATCTTTGCAAATAACAGTTATATTTCCTCCCATAGATCAAAAAGCACATAGAAGTCACATGTGAATATTTTTAGGTTTCATACACTTATTGTTGAACTGCTATGCCTCTAATCTGCTTGGAAATACAACAGATTAAAGTCAGCACGTTCTCTTGCATCATTGTCAAAAGTGAGGGGGGACTGTAATCCATAATCCAGTGCATGACCATGAGGGAGTCTGTGTGTGTGGGTTCCCACTTAACTTTGTAAGTGTGAATCACTTTGCTGCAATACTGNTTTTCTGGATTGTCTATTTAGGAAAATCTGCAATTAGGGATTATTTGTTCTGCTTCCGCCTCCAATTCAAAATGTCAAAATGTTCAGATTGGGCGCTGAATTAAATTTGTCATCGCAATATCAAAGTATGCAATTATTTACTGTTGAAGTGAATTGAAAGGAGTCTCACCTACACACATGATGTACATTTTTGGTGATTAAGTTGCTAAAATCTCAGAGAGGTTGTGAAGACATCAAGATGGTTGAAAAGAAAAAAAAGACTGAGCAAAATGGGGTTTAAAAGAACTTTTTTTTTTAGCTTTACATTATTACATTATTGTGGTATAAAATTACACTATGTGCATGGAAAATACATAATACTGCCATTTTAATAGTTAATATTTCTTCAATTCTCAGCATCTACTGGTGTGGTTCTAAAAATGCATATATATATATATATATATATATATGGTTTGAATTGATTTTGTTTATATTTTGCCTCTCTGATTGGCTGCTGTTTTTACCCACAGGTAAAATCCTGTAAGTTCTTGGCTCTGGCCCTATAGTTAAGAATGTCTGGCCTAAATAACACTGAATGAATCCAGGTTTCAGTGTATTTAGGTGAGTTTCAGCACTTTGTAGTTTATTGTAAACAAGTGGCGTGGCTAAGGTAAAAAATTTACATAAACTTTCAGGCTACGTTTATTTTTATACATGCCGATTTGTGCGTAATATACGGCGCCACACATTTTTTGTGTGTACGCATGATTTATACATGAGGCCCCTGGTGTTGACCTGTTGGTATGGTGATGAGGGGGGCCACAAATGAAAATCTGCTTAGGCCCACAAATAGGCTTTATCCTACATAATATTCTTGGTTTCTCATGAATCTCAGTTCCCCCCTTTTTTAATTAAATTCTTGAAACAAATTATGCTAGAAAAAGAAAAAAAAAAAGCTTTTGGATCACATTCTGACCACTTTTCCTGTATTGTGCAGCTGCATGCAATCATGAGCCATACTCCACCTGTGAAGCAGCACTAAAACTCTGGCTGTTAGTCTTTGTGTCCTCGTTACAACAAGCAGCTGCCACTCTGCTGCTGCTCTTTTTTGTTCTCTTATTTTTTTGGTATTTGCATTAAACACAGCAGGAAAACGGTCTAACACAAGTTTCTGAGAGCTGTTTTGTTGTCGTGCGCCGTGGCAGAACCATGTTCCTCCACTGTTTTTTTTTTTTCCAGAGGTGAAAGACAGACCGTCGCAGAGCAAAGTTATTGGCATGAAAGCTTCTTAAAGGATTTTGAGGGAAAGAGATGCAGATGACGGCTAAGAAACGGAAACTCCTGCAGGCAGGACTCAAGTTCACACCAAATCTCATCTTTTCTTTTTCCACCTTTACGCAGACTTGAACATCATCTCAATGAAGATGAAGGCAGCTTCTTCAGCTTTACCGGATCACTGTGGTTCATGTTCTGTAGCTTGGATGGGGAGATCAGTGAGGAATAAAGCTTTTTGCACATTAACTTCTTGATTTGAAAGTTAAGATCTGAAAGAAAAGAGATTTGCAACAAGGGGCAAAGTCTGACCCCTCTCTCCCCTTTGGATTTGTGTTTATTTTGTCAAAAATAAATCCAGGAATCTTTCACTGCAAAAACACAAAATCTTACCAAGTAATTTTGGTCTAATTTGTAGTCTGATTAAAGCTGCAAGCAGCTTTGGAGGCCCACGCAGCTCAGCGCCGCTTTGGCCTCATGATGACTGTGGGAGCTCCAGCAACGCCATCTGCTCGCCACCGTCGACGCTCTTGTGCAGTTCCTGCACTCGTCCACTAGGCAAATCACACTGATTTGACAATGCACAAAAAAATCTGCTGCAGATCGGCTGATGTAAGGAGACATAGCTGTTGGAATGACCCAGGGGGCGCAGTGGAGTTGAATTGCAATTTCAAGTTATTGGGCTCTTTAGAGGTTAACAAAGGTCAATCCTAACAAATTTAGTGAAAATACGATGGTGCATGTATGATTTAGAGACAACCGCAAATATATTAGTATCTAGAACATTTCTGAAAAAATTTAAACGGTGCCTGCCAAAGTGTGCCTGTTGGTTGGAACAAAGTGTTCTGATGCTAACAATTAGTGTCAATGCTAAAGTAAGCTACAATGTACTCTGTAGCATGTGGAGAGTCACAAGCATGTTCAGTAACATGGAGTTACTCCATTCATTATGTTAAAATCAGTGTATAAGCTGAAATTAGCCAAAATGCTAATGTTAGCCTAAACTATATCCACAGGTTGTTTGGTATACAGCTGTCTGATCTGACCACTTAACAGAAATATTGTAGGCCTATATTATTACTGCATGTAAAAAATGTAAAAAAAAAATTAACATTTGTCTTCAGTGTGTAACTCTGATTGAATGTTTCATTATTTGGGCAACATTTTTAATCCATCCATATATTTGACATTATTATTATACAATAAAAAAATTTTCATGATTAAAAAAAAACTAATCACAGATGATACAGTTTGACTCGGCGCAAACACGGTAATGCCAATACGACGATAACACGGGAATGCCAATGCCATTTGGTGAAGTGAACTTAGGCCAGAGGTTCCCAAACTGTGGGGCGCGCAGTTTCCGCCTTTTCTCGCTCTGTATGTCGCTATTATGCACGACCCGTTGCCATGGCAACCGACAAACAACAGCTCAACGAGCAGATAGAGCAGAGATTACCGATCAGGGGAATCAACACCAAAAAGCAAACAATTCCCACACAAAAGTAGCACAAACACTAAAACAGAACATCCAGTCTGTTACATTATGTCAGGCTGAATGTATTGTGATTATTAACAAGTTTTCGCCTGAACAACGCGGTGGTTGATTAGCTGATTTAAACAGCTGCTCTACTGATGACTTGGTGGGCGGGTTGTCCTGTTTTAGTGCTAACAGAACCAAAACCAAAAGTCAATACCAGGCCAGCAACAGTTAGGCTAGTATAACTGACCCACTGCTCACTTGTTCAATCTTTTCTTTAAATTAAAACGTTTTCCTCATCTGTGAAATCTGAAGCCCTTATTACCATTATCTATGGTTTAATTAACTGTTAAACATTGCGTCCGTTGTTCTGATTCTTTGCGTGATTGTCGTAGTTTCCTGACCACCGATATTCCTGATTCAATGGACAGCAATGGCGCATGTGTGACTTACGATAAATCACGTAATGTCCAGTCCAGTAATATTTAGCCATCAATGGTGCTCTGTCCTTCTCTCCTTCCCGCTACTTAGCAGTGGGTGTCAGGTTACATTGTGTTGCATTCAATGTTGTCGGAAAAAAGAGTTTCATGCGCTTAATGTCCGATTTGCCATAACTATTTATTGAATTCATTGTCGCTAGCTGGGGTGGCAACAGGGATGCCAAGGCCCTCGTTTGGGGTGGCAACTGCCACCCCATGCCACCCCAGTAGATCCGCCCCTGGTTAGAATCATGGCAACAAACCAGCAAAACGCAAACTAACAGATTGTTGAGTAAAGCTGTTGGATGCAGGTAATGTTAGCTAAAAGATGACTACCTAATATCAATACAGCACCTTAAGCTTGTTAACAAGTAGCTTGTAAGCTACTGGTGTTGTTGTCTATGTTCAGCTACGATTCATTTTGCCCCCAAAAAAGTTGATTCCCCCCCCTTGTTCGTCTGGAGCCGGGGCAGAGTATAACAGAATCCAGAATCAACCCCCCACCCCCTTCGCTCACACACATCGTTCAACCAGATAGCTATTTGTAAGCTGTAGGAGGGACCTCAGTCACATGAAATAAGTATAGATTTTGCTATAATTTTTATTTTTATTTTCTTGGGATTTGGGGGGCCCAAACTATTTCTGGGCCCCCCAGAAATAGTTTGGAAACCACTGGAGGGGCTCAGGAGAAAAAGTTTGGGAACCACTGACTTAAGGCTATCCACCCTATAAAGTATTTAAGGACAAACGACCAAAGCACCAGCGTTTCCACTGAACGGACGGATTGAAGGACGGATGGCAGAGAGCAAATACACAGTCATTTAACTTCACATAGAAGACCAGGTAACAGGTCAGCTATCTATCTATACAATGTATCTGCTTAGACAAGAAATTTAGAGTTGGTAAATTTTGCAAAAGTAAAAATCAGATGTTTACTTCATGGCACTTGGTTACCAGAAAACAAGCTTGTCTCTTAGCAACAAATTAACAACAAATATTGTTATTGTTCAAAAAAACATGAGATTTCCTCTGTTCTTTTGAAATACTACTCATACTTTCTAAGAATTTTGCATTTGGTGAATTTTGCAGTAAAATTAAATGTTTGTGTTATTGTGTGTGTCTCATTGGTGGTAAATATATTATAAAACAGACATTCAACACAAAAGTAAAAATATGATTTATACTTCGTGGCAGTTCATTACCAGAAAAAAACGCCCATCTCTTAAAACCAAATTAATAACAGGTAATACATGTAATAACAGTAATGTTTTTTATTTGCAGTACCTTTGTACTGATTGTCAGGGCGTCTGGGGAGAACATTTTCCAAAGATCATGCCAGGCTTTCAAACTGGCGCTTGATGTCATGGCAAAGAAGGAGCAGCAGCTGAAGTCCTTATAACCAAAACCTTGGTTCCTCCAAGAACAACTGAACAAACCTTTCAGCAGCACTGGAAGAAATAGAAAATATTCAGTCTATAGCAGCATTTTATGCTGATGGTAGGTGTGTGAATCTTATAGAATATCGGTTATAAGTTTTATTTATGTCTTCTGTTAGCATGTTCATTCACAGGTGATTTAATGGTGCATCATGTGGTAATTTTAGTGAGTATAAAAAGTATTTTTAGATTGTGGGTGGTTTATTGTTTTTCTTTGTTTTATAAACCAACTACGATTAAAAAAAAAGTCAGTATTTAGTAGTTGCTCCTTTGTCATAATTTTTTTTCCTGCTAAAATCTTTCAGAGCAAAAAGATGCTTCCAATCAGACTGATTCCTCCTTCGTAGAGGAAAATGCTCCATCCCTTTTGGAGGACCACATTTCATGTTCTTCTGTGTGTTAATTTTATGTTGGTTGTATTTGTAAGGTTGGTAAAATTTTATTTTGTTACTATTCCTCTTAACTTTTAAAATAATTGTGAGTTGTTCAGTTGGAGTTCTGTGTTTCGGATCTTTGTTTTAAAATTATTTTTGTAACATTATAGAACAAGATGACTTCTCAAAGTTGGAAGGTAAGTTGGGTTGAAGTGTGGGGGACAGAGAGGCACTGTCAGATTAATGTGAGTTTTGCATAAATGCTGATGTCCCACAAGTCTGTTTTAGCTGAGTTGGAAGGCAATACTTTATTTATAGTCTTACTCTTATGTTGAGTCATGGAACTTTGGTGTTAATCAAAAGAAAGAGATTGTGGATTTAAGTTACGTATATGACCTACTTCTGTGCAGGGTGACCTGACACTGTATTACTGGTTGTGTAAGAACCCATCCAAGAAGAGTTTGGAGTAGAGAGTGGTTTTTCACAATTTGAAGAGTTTGCTGAGGTGGATTGAACATATTTTATGGATGTGAGGTGTCCACATGGAGAGGGTCTTCCTAATATTTTGGGCATTTTCCAATGGGAGGAGTCACAGGAAATAGCCCAGGGTATAATGGAGGGACAATTTGTTGTTTGGTCTGTGGATGCTTTCCATTGAATAGAAATATATCATTATAGGAATAGCTCATATTAAATGATCAGTCACCTTTTAGAGCAGAGGAACCGTATCACTGAAGAGTCTGTTTTCTATGACGAATTACTCAAAGGTGGTGTGTTTGTGTGTTGACAGGTGGTTGCATCACCCTAAAGGAAGTCTTTATCTCGTCATCAGTCTTTTTGATGATGGTTAAGACTATTGATTTTTCTTTTTTGAGCCCTCTGAGGATAAAAACAGTCTACTTACAGACATAGATCTACAAATTTATCTCTGTCTTTGGATGTCCCTTCTGGAAACAGGGCGGTGTTGGTGGTGTGGGCTGTGTGGGGTTACGGCTCATGAAGTGTTATTAGTGAACATGGGTTGTTGCCTAGGCATGAAGTTGTGTTTGTTTGATACTGTCCATTTTTTGGAGTAGCAGATTGGACGTGGGAACTGGAGTGGGTCCCATGGTGCATAAAGGATCTTTGGTCGGTCTCTTCCCTGTACTGCTGGAATCGTTGCCTACACAAGTGAACTAGGGGGCAGATTCTGGCGTTATTGATGGTGTTGACCTAAACACTTGTATCATAATACAAGTATTTCATATCAGTCGATATCAATAATTATCGATTAGATTTTTGCTTCATGTATCTGAAATACTGCCAGACTGGTGACACCACCTTTTCTGCTCTATCTTTTTTTTTTTTCCTCTCCAGCTATTGTAGTGTGCAGGCAGATCAGTTGCTTGGCTGTCAGGCTCTGGTCTTCTGACTCGTTCCCATAAACTCGCTCTTTCAGGCTGAATACAGAAGTGATTCCATGGAAATAACTCAGGGACATCTCCTTTATTTACCATCCGTCTCCTATGGTAGTTTTAGGCTGAAGAAATTGATCCAGAGTGAAGTGAAGCCTGTAAACGTTGCTGTGCGGTGTTAGCTTTAACTGGTAGCGACGAATATTTACAAGCCACCATCTTCTTAATTCAGGATCGCTTGGAAATTAATGAAAATTTAAAAGCCCATTATATTAGGAAGACAACAATGTTCATAGTATTGCTTTTATTGCGTCTGAAATACGACTTAGTCGTTTCTAGCTGTCATGGTAACACAAAGCAGAAACAAGTAAGTCACATTGGCTCATGCAGATGTGACGTCAACGGCATACGTGGATATTTGCTATGGCATCGTTTTCCTAGGCTGATTCAGTGTCACAACAATGATCTCAAGCCAGAGTTTCATCCATTATTCACTGAGGTCTTGTGTGAAAATGATGTCTCATGCTCCCTGCACCACTTTATCACAGTGTGAGCCTGATGAATTCAGGTCACGCCGTTTATACAATTAACTCACACGGCTGTCGTAAGGAATGAAGGCCCTGATTTCTGCATCGATTCAGCTTGAATAAACTGTTACTGTATGACAATCGCTCTGAGAGCAGTTGTTGAAAAACTGTGAAGCAACCGAGCAATATGATGATCCACTTTTCTGATCCCTGTATTGAACTGATGAACTGGTAACTTTCTTATGGAAAAAAAAAATCCAGTCTTATAATAGAGTTAATTAGCAGGCTTTTTTCTCTACCTGCTCTTAACCCTTGAACAACAGAGGACAATTAGCTTTGATTCAGCATTATTAGAGAAGATAATAAAGAGATTTTATGTGAGGCTATTAAATAACTGAAAGGTCAAATGGAGTTTGGGTTCTTGGAAAAAGGCCTCACATATTTCTCTCCTGATACCAGGTGGCAAATAATAGGCGGAAAAAAAGACCTTTTATTATGAAAATAAAAGGTTTTTATTTTTATTTTCATAAAATAAAAATTAAAATATTTTCATATTTTTACAAAAATATGAAAATATGTGAAAAAATATTAAGACCTTTTATTATGAAAATAAAAGGTTTTACTCCTGGACACAGTTTCCAGTTATCACATTTTACTGATTGCTCATTTGTTGACTTTTGTTGTTTTTTTCTAATACTCAACTTTTGATGAGCTGCTGTGGTGGAGGCTGCGTGTTGTCCGAGGAGGCGGCGGCGTCTATAAATAAGAGCCCTGCTCCTGACTACAAATCGGCACGATGCAAAAAAAAGTGTTTCCACTGCCGTTTTGCGTAGCACACTTATCTTGATACGGCTGAAAATAACACCTTACTGAAGTGCAAAAGTTTTATCAAAAAGTGAGATTCTTTTGAAATCATAGTGTTTCCATTAAGCAGATTTATTTTTGTAATTCCAATTTCTGCAATTTTGTGTTAAATGGAAGCAGAGCTGTTGACCTAAATATGAAATCTTAAGCATTCAGCTGCCAGATAACATGCTATTGTATGAGTTTGTTGTAAATGAACAAAGTGGCTTTCCTAAATAATTTTTTTTTTTTTTAAATGTGATGCTTGTATTAAACTGCCCTCAGTCGGATACATCGTCTACAGATTGAGAGTTTTGCCCTTTACTCTTTGGAAACTAGTTCAAGCTCAGTTAGACAGGATGAAGAACATCTGTCAACATCACATCTCAAGTTTTCAAATGGTGTTGAGCCTCGGTTCAGTTTGTGTCATTGGAAAGGCACGATTCACAATGAGAGAAGAAACTTTTTTCCTCTTGTTTTTTCAGCAATAAATCTTCAACAATAGCCTATTTTAACAAACAGTTCAAAGCAGGATTATTTGCTTTTTCCCCCTTTCCTTATGTTTTGTGAATGTGTGGCAGGTAAACAGACTGGTGTTATGTTACACTTCTCTGTTCGTAGTGACCACTCAAGTGCACCTGTGAGGGAGATTGCTTTGTCCACTTGTGATTTATAAACGGCCGGAGGGGAACTTGGAGACGCCTCGTCCTTGCAGGTTTATGATGGGAATGTTCAGTGAAAAAGCCCAGCGATTCTATCACAGCGACACTTTGTGAATTATATGCCGTAGAGTCACGATAAACTTCATGAAAAGTCGTGAATGTGCAAAATTTTAAAAGGAAATTTTGTAGAAGTGGAATTCTGTGTTCCATCACTTTTGATGCAAGAAAGATTTAAAATGTTGAAGGAAAAAAGAAGATTGAACTTTTTCACAATATTCAAATGTTTTTGAGCAGTACCCGTTTGGAAGAATTTCCACTAAAAAGCTCAGCATCTCAACAGAGAGCTGCTGCCTCTGAATTAGGAGAAAAATCAATCGGCATGAATTATTAACAGGTTTGCAAGCAAACAAACAAACATAAAAGAAAAAAATTAATTTCCCAAAAGGTGCGCAGACTGTCCAACCACCTCCATTTCTTCTGTGTGTGTTAATTGTCAACAGGTTTTCAGTCACACACAGCTCACCTACACAAGATGTAAACGGAACAATCCAATGCAAATGGGCGTGCTGGTGAAAAACATTTGTGCAGATGGTAAGTTGGTGTATGGATGGATTCTGTCACAGCAGCGCTGCTACGCTCGCTAATTATCCTCCGTGGCTGATAATAGATCAGTCATCCGTCCATCATTTGTCACATGCATTTACGAGTCGAGCTCTAGACGGGGAACGAGCGGCATGCAGATAGATGCTTTCACAGGGATAATGGGTGTAGTCTTAATCTCCAAAGGCAGAACAGAAAGCCTGTTTTTCAGAGCGTATTCGTGTGTTTTTGTTGTGTTTTTTGGAAGCTCAAAGCTTTATTTTAAATCATGGAAACCTTTAAGAAGTTACCTAGTACTCTAAACATTAGGAAGTGTAAGACCTGCAAATTAGGAATTTGCTGGAAGATTTGTCATTTTTTTGTTTTTTGTTCTTTGCCTCCAAATCCAAGGAAACATTTAGATTCACTTCATAAAACACAATTGTTTCCCTCATTATCTGACATAATGACTGAGGGCTCCGTCTTACTGTCAGAATAATCCATTTATTTATTTATTTATTTTTGTCTTTAACACATCTGTTCATTCCTTTGTATTTAGTTTCTGAGTTATTTTAATATTTTGTACGTTTTTGATTTTGTGCTCTTAAATTATTGTTTGCTTCCCTATGTGGATTGAGTCTCTGTTCAGCTCCCTCAGTCTGCCTGCTCAGCCTTCCCTGTCAGCTGCGCCCTGTTTCCAATCAGCCACCAGTAATCAAACTCCACAGTATTTATAACCCTTGTGCGTGCGAGGACTGAGGCAACTGATACAAGTGAAATGGGTGTGGGGTCGGTTGGAACCCATTTGTAAACACAAGGGTTAAGCCTCTCCTGTTCTGCCATTCTCTTCTGTTTCTTCCATTACACTAGAGCTGAATAACATGGCTCAATGCTAATTATGAGATTTTTAAAAACTCGTGACACCCTTTCCCTTTCACTCGCATGCCAAGAAAGTGAGCAGCTGCTCCCAATTAAATCAGTTTTGTACTTTTATAAATCACATACTGTTTGTCCACAGACTTTCTGACCTCTTCGTATTTGGTATCTCATGATGCTCTGATGACATATCAAAGCTACGAATGACTCCAGTTGTTCCTAAACATGAACTTTGACATAGAATTACTGTCTTTGGTACAGTACACAAGTTTTCTACATTTCAAGTGTTGAATGTTTGGTATTTTGTATCACACATTTAGCTTTGGTTATGATTAAGATTATGTTCATCTCAGCTCTAAGTGTTTAATATCTATGCGTCTTTATCGGAATGTAGGCCATTGAATTCATTGAAGATGAATTTGAGAAGCACTTTTGATCATGTTTCACATTCATTGTTGAGTATGTTGGGATGCTGGTCTTTGTCTTGACTTGGTGTCAGATTTAGGGGTTTTGACTCCAATAGCTAGCTTAACGCTGGCAGAGTGAACTGCAGTTCATTTAATTTACTCACCAGTTAAAAACAATTTTTCTTGAGTTCAAAGTTCATTTAATTCTCAATGGCACTCAGGAGTAGTAACTATGGATGATGTAACATAATTTTCATGAACTAAGATGTTCAGTTTAAATTTAAAACAAAGTGAAGGACAAAATAAGGAGAAAAATTAAACTTTATGATTACAATATCCATTGCAAGTTTGAATGTGGAAATCCAGGCCACCGCAGCTCATTTCCAACCTCCATCGGATGTTTGGGAAGATTTTTTTTTCCCCTCCCAACCGTCTTCTTTTGGGCCAGGAAAAAATGTGATGCCTGTTCATCTTTTCCCCCCTTCGGCCAACTAATTCGTTTGACAGTCATGATGATCTCGCTCTTTCTGGCGTCTCTGTAGTCTGGTTAGAGCAGCACCCCGCGCTGCTTCGCTGAATGCTGATAACCCTGCTTAATGCACACAAGAACTTTTTTGAAATTCAGATGGGTTTTCTTATTCAGGCGGCGCGTCAGGATTCAAGCAGTTATTTTTATTCCCACTGTCATGTGGAAGCTTGAGCCCGGCTTTGGCCCTAATTTTCTATGAGAAATGTTAAACATTGCACAAAAGCCAAGGGATCAGGGCAAAGCGAGGGGCTACATTTTAAATCCGGTTTATGAATTATGAATGTGTTGATGAAGTTTTCATGTGTGAATGTATGCAACATTCACACAAATAACATCACAGGCCTATATTAATTGAATTTATTAGCTAACATTGGTTATGTTATGTTCAGGGGATGCCGAAACAATAAAAAAAAATAAAAAACAAGATCTCAACAATAATTTTCTATCACTGAAATTATAAGGAAAACAGACAAAAGTTTTCTTTTGAAGACTAAAATAAAACTTTTTATTGCTGAGTTCTTGGAGGTGCTTTGCTGTAATTCTGGGTTACACGTTAAGAAAAACAACAACACTCATGTGCAAACATTACTCACCTGTGACTCATCACTTCCCTCCCTTGGTTGCTGTGATTAACATAAAAGTGGAAAGGAAATAGAAAAGAAGAGACGGGGATGTTTGAAGTCAGAGAAAAAGCGCAGGCTTAAGGCAAAGACTTTATAAACATACCAAGGTAATAAAAAGGTAATGATAAAGGCGAGCTCAACTATCATTTCTCGTGCACAACAATGACGTCTTGTGTAATATTTTTGTGTGTTGCAGTTATTAAGTGTCTGGTTGGCGATCGGCACTGCTGCTTCATCTCATAAATCAGTAGAAAGCGGAGCGTAGTTAAAGGGGAAGGAAAAGAATACACAATCTTTAGAAAAATCTGAACACTTCTGGCTTGCTTTTGTTTTCTGTGCCTTTTACAGTGATGCCCCTAAGNGTTACGGCTCATGAAGTGTTATTAGTGAACATGGGTTGTTGCCTAGGCATGAAGTTGTGTTTGTTTGATACTGTCCATTTTTTGGAGTAGCAGATTGGATGTGGGAACTGGAGTGGGTCCCATGGTGCATAAAGGATCTTTGGTCGCTCTCTTCCCTGTACTGCTGGAATCTTTGCCTACACAAGTGAACTAGGGGGCAGATTCTGGCGTTATTGATGGTGTCGACCTAAACACTTGTATCATAATACAAGTATTTCATATCAGTCGATATCAATAATTGTCGGTTAGATTTTTGCTTCATGTATCTGAAATACTGCCAGACTGGTGACACCACCTTTTCTGCTCTATCTTTTTTTTCCCTCTCCAGCTATTGTAGTGTACAGGCGGATCAGTTGCTTGGCTGTCTGGCTCTGGTCTGCTCACTCGTTCCCATACACTCGCTCTTTCAGGCTGAATACAGAAGTGATTCCATGGAAATAACTCAGGGACATCTCCTTTATTTACCATCCGTCTCCTATGGTAGTTTTAGGCTGAAGAAATTGATCCAGAGTGAAGTGAAGCCTGTAAACGTTGCTGTGCGGTGTTAAATTTAACTGGTAGCGACGAATATTTACAAGCCACCATCTTCTTAATTCAGGATCGCTTGGAAATTAATGAAAATTTAAAAGCCCATTATATTAGGAAGACAACAATGTTCATAGTATTGCTTTTATTGCGTCTGAAATACGACTTAGTCGTTTCTAGCTGTCATGGTAACACAAAGCAGAAACAAGTAAGTCACATTGGCTCATGCAGATGTGACGTCAACGGCATACGTGCAGAGAGCCCATTATTATAATGTAGATATTTGCTATGGCATCGTTTTCCTAGGCTGATTCAGTGTCACAACAATGATCTCAAGCCAGAGTTTCATCCATTATTCACTGAGGTCTTGTGTGAAAATGATGTCTCATGCTCCCTGCACCACTTTATCACAGTGTGAGCCTGATGAATTCAGGTCACGCCGTTTATACAATTAACTCACACGGCTGTCGTAAGGAATGAAGGCCCTGATTTCTGCATCGATTCAGCTTGAATAAACTGTTACTGTATGACAATCGCTCTGAGAGCAGTTGTTGAAAAACTGTGAAGCAACCGAGCAATATGATGATCCACTTTTCTGATCCCTGTATTGAACTGATGAACTGGTAACTTTCTTATGGAAAAAAAAAATCCAGTCTTATAATAGAGTTAATTAGCAGGCTTTTTTCTCTACCTGCTCTTAACCCTTGAACAACAGAGGACAATTAGCTTTGATTCAGCATTATTAGAGAAGATAATAAAGAGATTTTATGTGAGGCTATTAAATAACTGAAAGGTCAAATGGAGTTTGGGTTCTTGGAAAAAGGCCTCACATATTTCTCTCCTGATACCAGGTGGCAAATAATAGGCGGAAAAAAAGACCTTTTATTATGAAAATAAAAGGTTTTTATTTTTATTTTCATAAAATAAAAATTAAAATATTTTCATATTTTTACAAAAATATGAAAATATGTGAAAAAATATTAAGACCTTTTATTATGAAAATAAAAGGTTTTACTCCTGGACACAGTTTCCAGTTATCACATTTTACTGATTGCTCATTTGTTGACTTTTGTTGTTTTTTTCTAATACTCAACTTTTGATGAGCTGCTGTGGTGGAGGCTGCGTGTTGTCCGAGGAGGCGGCGGCGTCTATAAATAAGAGCCCTGCTCCTGACTACAAATCGGCACGATGCAAAAAAAAGTGTTTCCACTGCCGTTTTGCGTAGCACACTTATCTTGATACGGCTGAAAATAACACCTTACTGAAGTGCAAAAGTTTTATCAAAAAGTGAGATTCTTTTGAAATCATAGTGTTTCCATTAAGCAGATTTATTTTTGTAATTCCAATTTCTGCAATTTTGTGTTAAATGGAAGCAGAGCTGTTGACCTAAATATGAAATCTTAAGCATTCAGCTGCCAGATAACATGCTATTGTATGAGTTTGTTGTAAATGAACAAAGTGGCTTTCCTAAATAATTTTTTTTTTTTTTAAATGTGATGCTTGTATTAAACTGCCCTCAGTCGGATACATCGTCTACAGATTGAGAGTTTTGCCCTTTACTCTTTGGAAACTAGTTCAAGCTCAGTTAGACAGGATGAAGAACATCTGTCAACATCACATCTCAAGTTTTCAAATGGTGTTGAGCCTCGGTTCAGTTTGTGTCATTGGAAAGGCACGATTCACAATGAGAGAAGAAACTTTTTTCCTCTTGTTTTTTCAGCAATAAATCTTCAACAATAGCCTATTTTAACAAACAGTTCAAAGCAGGATTATTTGCTTTTTCCCCCTTTCCTTATGTTTTGTGAATGTGTGGCAGGTAAACAGACTGGTGTTATGTTACACTTCTCTGTTCGTAGTGACCACTCAAGTGCACCTGTGAGGGAGATTGCTTTGTCCACTTGTGATTTATAAACGGCCGGAGGGGAACTTGGAGACGCCTCGTCCTTGCAGGTTTATGATGGGAATGTTCAGTGAAAAAGCCCAGCGATTCTATCACAGCGACACTTTGTGAATTATATGCCGTAGAGTCACGATAAACTTCATGAAAAGTCGTGAATGTGCAAAATTTTAAAAGGAAATTTTGTAGAAGTGGAATTCTGTGTTCCATCACTTTTGATGCAAGAAAGATTTAAAATGTTGAAGGAAAAAAGAAGATTGAACTTTTTCACAATATTCAAATGTTTTTGAGCAGTACCCGTTTGGAAGAATTTCCACTAAAAAGCTCAGCATCTCAACAGAGAGCTGCTGCCTCTGAATTAGGAGAAAAATCAATCGGCATGAATTATTAACAGGTTTGCAAGCAAACAAACAAACATAAAAGAAAAAAATTAATTTCCCAAAAGGTGCGCAGACTGTCCAACCACCTCCATTTCTTCTGTGTGTGTTAATTGTCAACAGGTTTTCAGTCACACACAGCTCACCTACACAAGATGTAAACGGAACAATCCAATGCAAATGGGCGTGCTGGTGAAAAACATTTGTGCAGATGGTAAGTTGGTGTATGGATGGATTCTGTCACAGCAGCGCTGCTACGCTCGCTAATTATCCTCCGTGGCTGATAATAGATCAGTCATCCGTCCATCATTTGTCACATGCATTTACGAGTCGAGCTCTAGACGGGGAACGAGCGGCATGCAGATAGATGCTTTCACAGGGATAATGGGTGTAGTCTTAATCTCCAAAGGCAGAACAGAAAGCCTGTTTTTCAGAGCGTATTCGTGTGTTTTTGTTGTGTTTTTTGGAAGCTCAAAGCTTTATTTTAAATCATGGAAACCTTTAAGAAGTTACCTAGTACTCTAAACATTAGGAAGTGTAAGACCTGCAAATTAGGAATTTGCTGGAAGATTTGTCATTTTTTTGTTTTTTGTTCTTTGCCTCCAAATCCAAGGAAACATTTAGATTCACTTCATAAAACACAATTGTTTCCCTCATTATCTGACATAATGACTGAGGGCTCCGTCTTACTGTCAGAATAATCCATTTATTTATTTATTTATTTTTGTCTTTAACACATCTGTTCATTCCTTTGTATTTAGTTTCTGAGTTATTTTAATATTTTGTACGTTTTTGATTTTGTGCTCTTAAATTATTGTTTGCTTCCCTATGTGGATTGAGTCTCTGTTCAGCTCCCTCAGTCTGCCTGCTCAGCCTTCCCTGTCAGCTGCGCCCTGTTTCCAATCAGCCACCAGTAATCAAACTCCACAGTATTTATAACCCTTGTGCGTGCGAGGACTGAGGCAACTGATACAAGTGAAATGGGTGTGGGGTCGGTTGGAACCCATTTGTAAACACAAGGGTTAAGCCTCTCCTGTTCTGCCATTCTCTTCTGTTTCTTCCATTACACTAGAGCTGAATAACATGGCTCAATGCTAATTATGAGATTTTTAAAAACTCGTGACACCCTTTCCCTTTCACTCGCATGCCAAGAAAGTGAGCAGCTGCTCCCAATTAAATCAGTTTTGTACTTTTATAAATCACATACTGTTTGTCCACAGACTTTCTGACCTCTTCGTATTTGGTATCTCATGATGCTCTGATGACATATCAAAGCTACGAATGACTCCTGTTTACAAAGGTTGTTCCTAAACATGAACTTTGACATAGAATTACTGTCTTTGGTACAGTACACAAGTTTTCTACATTTCAAGTGTTGAATGTTTGGTATTTTGTATCACACATTTAGCTTTGGTTATGATTAAGATTATGTTCATCTCAGCTCTAAGTGTTTAATATCTATGCGTCTTTATCGGAATGTAGGCCATTGAATTCATTGAAGATGAATTTGAGAAGCACTTTTGATCATGTTTCACATTCATTGTTGAGTATGTTGGGATGCTGGTCTTTGACTAGACTTGGTGTCAGATTTAGGGGTTTTGACTCCAATAGCTAGCTTAACGCTGGCAGAGTGAACTGCAGTTCCTTTAATTTACTCACCAGTTAAAAACAATTTTTCTTGAGTTCAAAGTTCATTTAATTCTCAATGGCACTCAGGAGTAGTAACTATGGATGATGTAACATAATTTTCATGAACTAAGATGTTCAGTTTAAATTTAAAACAAAGTGAAGGACAAAATAAGGAGAAAAATTAAACTTTATGATTACAATATCCATTGCAAGTTTGAATGTGGAAATCCAGGCCACCGCAGCTCATTTCCAACCTCCATCGGATGTTTGGGAAGATTTTTTTTCCCCTCCCAACCGTCTTCTTTTGGGCCAGGAAAAAATGTGATGCCTGTTCATCTTTTCCCCCCTTCGGCCAACTAATTCGTTTGACAGTCATGATGATCTCGCTCTTTCTGGCGTCTCTGTAGTCTGGTTAGAGCAGCACCCCGCGCTGCTTCGCTGAATGCTGATAACCCTGCTTAATGCACACAAGAACTTTTTTGAAATTCAGATGGGTTTTCTTATTCAGGCGGCGCGTCAGGATTCAAGCAGTTATTTTTATTCCCACTGTCATGTGGAAGCTTGAGCCCGGCTTTGGCCCTAATTTTCTATGAGAAATGTTAAACATTGCTCAAAAGCCAAGGGATCAGGGCAAAGCGAGGGGCTACATTTTAAATCCGGTTTATGAATTATGAATGTGTTGATGAAGTTTTCATGTGTGAATGTATGCAACATTCACCCAAATAACATCGTAGGCCTATATTAATTGAATTTATTAGCTAACATTGGTTATGTTATGTTCAGGGGATGCCGAAACAATAAAAAAAAATAAAAAACAAGATCTCAACAATAATTTTCTATCACTGAAATTATAAGGAAAACAGACAAAAGTTTTCTTTTGAAGACTAAAATAAAACTTTTTATTGCTGAGTTCTTGGAGGTGCTTTGCTGTAATTCTGGGTTACACGTTAAGAAAAACAACAACACTCATGTGCAAACATTACTCACCTGTGACTCATCACTTCCCTCCCTTGGCTGCTGTGATTAACATAAAAGTGGAAAGGAAATAGAAAAGAAGAGACGGGGATGTTTGAAGTCAGAGAAAAAGCGCAGGCTTAAGGCAAAGACTTTATAAACATACCAAGGTAATAAAAAGGTAATGATAAAGGCGAGCTCAACTATCATTTCTCGTGCACAACAATGACGTCTTGTGTAATATTTTTGTGTGTTGCAGTTATTAAGTGTCTGGTTGGCGATCGGCACTGCTGCTTCATCTCATAAATCAGTAGAAAGCGGAGCGTAGTTAAAGGGGAAGGAAAAGAATACACAATCTTTAGAAAAATCTGAACACTTCTGGCTTGCTTTTGTTTTCTGTGCCTTTTACAGTGATGCCCCTAAGAAAAATTAAGTTGACAATTGGCATAAGGAGTAAGTGTGTGTGTGTGTGTATGCGCTGCTCAATGTATGCTAATGGCAGAGAAACAACTTATTGTTGTTTGAAAACTGGATCTGCTGCCATTGGTGCATCTAGCTAGCCTGAGCATTGATGGCAGGCTGTGTTGAGGGGAAGTAGCTGGAACATAGCAAGAGAGCAAGGAAGTGGGGGGACTTTATTCAATAAATGACACTTAACTGGCACTGAAACAGCTTTTGTATGTTAACTTATTAAGCTAACTCTCACCACGGATTAGCTGCTTGAAACGAAATGAAAACTGTAATTAGCTGCCTAGATCAACCACAATCGAGTCATCACAATAATGAAATAATGTCTTTGAAAATACAGTTACAGTTTGTCTTTCTTTAAAATATGAGTCATAACATAGCATCAACCTCTTCATGTGAAATCTTTCACAAAGCGCTAACTGGTTGCTACATCAGGTTATGACACCAGTATGTTTCAGACAGCCAGCTGTTATTTCTCATCAAGCTAGTTGACAACAAGCAGTTTGTAAAACATTTAGCTCATCATAGAAAAATTGTCAACATGTTATTCTGGAGAAATCTGCTGACTTGGTTTTCATTCGGACCATAAATGGGGAGGGGAAACCAGATGATGTCAAAAAACCCTGGCTGCTCAGTGTGTTATATCCAACCACATTCATTTAAAGTTATTTGGAAGGATGACATTTCTAAAGGCACATTTTATTAGAAAAATGTTGCATTTATTCTATTTCTAAAACATTTGTTGTTGTTTCAGCCTTAGGCCCACATTTGATGTTAAATTTTTTTTAAAAGAAATCCAGAAATAGACAAGTCAAACCCAGACTGAAATCTTCTGCACTCTTCACAGATTTGCCAATGATTTAAGAAACTTTTTATACCTTAAAACAAGGGGGAAAAAGAAAACTGATTCTCAATCTAGTCTTGTTCTCGTGAACCTTCCATTGTGTGGCATCTTGTCTCGTGAGCTAAACACATCTTTAGACGATTCCTTGTTACATCAAAAATCATGAATTGGTCACACTGGAAAAAGTTTTCATAGGCAGGATGGTTTAATTCTGTGGTTCCCAAATTGTTAATTACTCAAACATTACTATGCAGTCAAATACATACGTTACCTAGTATATAATCAGCTCTATGATTACTGAATCACATCCCAAATTCACATGAGGGATGTGAATTTGTTGGTCACACTCGTCTCTTTCTGCACACTCATTCTCTGGCTTGTTTTGCCTTTTTTTCTCATTGCTGTAAAAAGTGATTCTTGCCACAAATTCTGAAACAACTTCTAAAGGACAAAGGGAACAAAACTCTTTTAAATATATGTAGCTATAGAAATTGAGTCAAGGGTATGAAGGACAAAGTTAAACCCCCCATCTATCTAATAAAGCTCCAAAAATAAGCCGAGTTCTGAGTAGGTGTGGTACAAATTGTGTAATGAGCCTCACTGAGGGGCTTAGATAATATTTTAGTGGATGATTGGACTTTTAACAACCTTCACTGCAACAACAGGACAAGTAGCAAGACCAGACGTCATTTGTAATTAAGTCAAATCTAGAATCTAGGTGAAGGAGGCTATAAATTGATTCAGTTTACATGTGCTGGGGGGAAACGGACAACGCTTTAGCTCAGTAGAGGAGACTCTGCAGCGACAGAACTTATTGACTGTTTCTGATGCATGAACAGCGCCGGAAATTTGTCCCGTGGCCGTCCACGGGGGAGCAATCCGCTGACACATTAGCGGTGATTGCATCCTCCTTGATGACCTGCCACAGACACACGGGATGACCTGCAGAGAATGACTGAGATCTGTGTAAAAAAAAAAAAAAAAAATGGGGCTGATGAACACGCATGGGGCTGCCAAAAGGGGAACGAATTATTTCTTCCTGAGTCTGTGATACATTGTAAAACAAATATTAAGATCCAAAGTCAAAGGAGGGAGTTTGACTGTGTTGAATGAGAAGGTCAGAGTAAAGTAATCTGCCTTTCTGGTGTAGTTCCTGACATTTTTAAAGGTTTGACCAGTAGTTGGGTCTGTTTGGCATAAATAGGCTTTATTTGGTCACCCTGGAAACACTGCCAGTTATCGTTGTAATTATCTTGCACCAGGTGGCGAGGCTCCAAAACCAGTTTCCAATCTCATGATCCGTGGCACTGGGGCGAACAATGGCTGCTGTTTTTTCTTCTTCTTTTTTTGGGCCATTTACAAGCAACATTTAGATGTGCATTACTGCCACCTACTGGGCTACCGTTTTATGGCTTTTCTTTCATTTTATACTTGTTTAAACATCCATGAAGGGAATCCTCCCGCTGCACGGATCTGATCCATGCCACACCTAAAACCAAGCATGATGCTTCCCAAAAAACAGTTTTAAATACTGGAAAACTTAACAATCGCATAACTGAAACTGTCCTAAAAACTGTCTTATTGATATAATTTGGAGTCTAGAGGGCCACATAAAGCTATGGTGGGCCAGATTTGGCCCCCGGGTCTTGAGTTTGACACATTTGGTCTATGAGAACCTGTTTTGGCATTTGGCATGAAGGATGTTGTGGCCTTATCTTCATTTTTGTCCATTCCTGTTGTTTTATTTATTTATTTATTTTTATGATTGTGTTGGATCACAATTCATTGGTTGTTTTTTTATATTTTTGTCATTTATTATTACTTTTCAGTTTGAAGTTATTTCAATGACCACTGTGGGCTTTTTGTTCATTAACAAAGCAGCCCCAACAATTTTGTTAACGTGTTCAGAGGTCCATATTTCTCAGTTAAAAATAACCAAGTAACCCGGTAACTCAGTCATTTTAACCAGTGCTTTTCTTTTGGGGCATTGAATTATTGCCATGCCATCTCAAGCTCAAACATAGTCAATAGTATTTATTTTCCAAACACAGATTTATGATAGTATTTCCTAGTAGATGAGCTTGGCTTTAGCAGAGCTCCATCTGTGATCACCGCTGTTTTCAGCCGAGATGGAAGAGACGATTCCAGGCAAGAGTCTGCAATTCCTTCTATTAGTCCAGATTCGGATGTTATTTTCACAGCAGGTGTTTGTAGCTAAAACACATTTTAACACTTTAACTGGCTCAGAGACTTTTTCGCTCACCTTTACCTGCCAAATGTTGTTGGAATGACTTTTCAAAGGTAGAAACAGAAATGTCTTTTAAGTGCACTGAGGTCACATCCTTGAAGAAAGAGAGAGAAAAAAAACTTTCCTGGCTGAACTAAGTGAGATAAATGAATAACCACAGCCTTATTCACAATTGTCGATAATCACACAGAGTTAGAGCTCTTCAAATTTCTCACAGGTTTGCTGAGATTTGGACACTTTGTCTTGCTCTTAGAATGTTTTTGCACTTTCAAGTTACAGAGATGGCAGGTTAGATGAGGGAAATGGCTAAGTTCTTCTTATCCTGTCGAATCTAAACCTTGAAACAAATATTTTCAAGGTGCTAGAAGAGCAACAATCCATCCAGATCATGAGACGATGTGACACAGGAACACAAGAACGGGATGAGGTTTCAAGAATATATATTTTTAAAACTAAGAATCCCTGTCTAAAATATTTAAAATGGTAAACTGTATATCCCAAATGTTATTAAATGTTATCAATGTATATTCAATTCACATACAGTTCAATAATACTTTAATATAAATCCTAAAGGTAAATTAAAAGTTTTTTCAACTCAAATTTTTTTTCAGAAAGAAGGATCTTGGTCTTGGTTCGGTTGAAGTGAATTCTGACTTGGTTTGAATGCAAATTTGAATGCCAAGCAGACCGGAGAAATCTCCAAAAGCAGGAAGCAGACTGTAGTTCAGGGCATTCTGGGTAAATGCAACCAAAGCAAGTGCTTGATTCTCATGCGAGCAACAGAAATGGCTCGTCTGCTTTTTCCAAATATGAAAGGGAAATACTACAACCGCTAAAATTTCACGCCATTCCACTTTGTTTACATTTCGTGACAGAGGAAACTGCCCTCTGTGTCTTCAGGTTTTCCTTTTGTTTCCTTCAGTGGTTCTTGTTACAGCGCCACTACAGGCGAGGAGGGAAATAAACATTTCAAAGGGTTTGGTTTCTTTGACACAATGCAGTGGGAAAGAATTGTTATAATTCAGTTGTTACCATGAAATAAGTTGTTGCCACAAAATAAGTTGTGGCCACAAATTAAACAATTTGTTCGCATGAGATAAATCATGGCCACAATTTTTTTTCCCTCCCATGTCACCAGATCTCTCCGTAACGTCTTACTTTTAAGGCATGAAATGTAGCTTACACTGGAGATGAAAATAATTATAGCTTTTTTAAAAAAGCTGTATAAACACTTGTCAGTGTTTTTGAATACTCTATGAGAATTAATAATGGAAGAAAAAAATACTTCATGTTCACAATTTTTCCATTTCATGAGCATGTGAAACATGTTCTGTCATAAAATAAATATTTGCTTGTTAGCGTAATGACGTATAGCTGTCATCGACTGGCTGGTAAAAGTGCCGCATCATTGCAGTCTGACATGTTTATTGGATACATTTAGAACAGATGAAACGGCTTTGGGGGGCAAGTGTGTCAAAGATGTGTGTTCTTAAGTAAAGCACTGCATTCACATCAGATTCGAAACGTCTCAAAAAAAGGGACTTTTTGTATTTTTTTTTCAACCTTGAGATGTTTAAGGCGCTCTAGTCTTCCAGCAAAAGGCTTTATCTGAGACGCAGCAGAGCGCCGGGGTGTCAGACGAGAAAACGGGAAGCTAATGATCACAGTTTGGCTCTTGTCTTATTATCCTCCGGAGGAGAAAATTCCCCTGGGTCCACTTTGTTATATTTCAAAGTTGATATCCCAGACATTAATCTTTCAGGAATATAAGAGTTAAGTAACTTTTTTAAAAATTCATTCCCAATGATGTCTAACAAAACCCCACGTCTCCGAAGAATTCCGGGACTCGACTATAAAGTACTTCTCCAGGATGTTTAACCTAATCTCGCTCTTGTGCTCAGACTTGTTTAAGCCTAATATGAACATTGTAGGAAGGAGCTGGAAACACCACAAGGGCTTGCTTTGGAAAGTTTTGACAAGGAAAAGATGCTTTAATCCAACATTTTTGGCAGGATTTGGGCCCAGCAGGCTTCTGTGGGTTTCACTGTAGTTCCTACTGAACAACATAACTATTTTCCTCTGAATTTTCCCTTTAAGTAATGCAGACTAGAATATTTAGCCCCAAAAAATCTTGTTTTAATGTTTCACTGTTCATAAAGTACTTGTGTTATTTGAGTTACCAATAAAAGAGCAAGTTGTACTACACTTTGCTTCGTTAAGAGGACTCTTGGCTATTGAGAAACAATTGCTTCCTGTGTTGAAGTTTTAAATTTTACCCAGTTGCTAACATTTGCCTACCTTACCGGAAATTGCTTGCGCTGTAGACAACTTTGAACCATTAAAATAGAAACAATGTCATAAAAGATTGAGAATTTATTCTTACTTCTCTTCAATTTCAGTTTCACTCTATTTCTATTGTTTGTTCAAGTGTGCACTCACGTTCCCTCGTGCTACGTTACTTTTCATTTATCGCTCACAGCAACCTGCGAAATGTCAAAGTCTGTATGTCACGCTTTCATCCTGTCCATTCATCAAACCCGACCCCACAAACACACAGTACTTGACCTTCATTTCCTCCACTATTTTGATATTTCAGCTATTTTCTTGGCTTTCAGCCATTGTTGGCAAAATAAATCCCATACAAGGCGGAAATGTCGCAATATTTTACTGACTTGTCATTGAGAATTGCCTCATGAAGACAGATTTATTTTGGCTCACCAAGTTGTTAATCAGGGTCTGCAAAACATGCATTTTATCCTCTTTCCAAAGCAAGATCTTTTTTTTCACAGTTTGCAAAAGCTCAGTTTTGCTGTTGTACAGCAGTCACATTAACTTGTCAATTAGGCAATTAATTTGGAAGGATAAAAGCGATGTTGTTGAGTTATTTTCTACTATTCTAATATCAGGTTGGCCCTCACAGACTCAAACACTTCGCCATGTTTGTTGGTGTATTGAAAGCCAAGTTTTAATTGGGTCTAAACTTCAGGAAATTAAGTTCATTTTGTAGAATATCAAGTCAAGTCATGTCTTCAAAGTGTTTGTGTCAGTCTTTACTCTGTCCCTATTTGTTATTGTGAATATGTATTGGAATATTGGCACCTCATCCTGATTCTATATTCTGCAGACATTTGACATTTGATTGATATTGTCATTTTTTTTCTATATTGAAAGTTAAGTGAACGTTCAAGGAATGAAAATTCTATCCTCTTTAAGACCCTGTTTACACAGAGCTGCTCTTCAGTTAAACCGTAACATCTTCGTTGCAATGCAGCTGCTCATTTACACGACACCAGCCACCGGCGTTTGTGAAACCAGATGTCAGAGTTAAACTTTTCTGTTTAACTCTGCCTGTGGACGTGTGAACACGAGCACAATGCAAGGCTGTCGGGTTTATTCTACACATTCAAGATCTGATAATGGAGACAAATAGGGCAGAAAGGGTTATAGAGGCCATCTAGTGGAGAAGCGGCTGTAGAGACATTGTACACTCCTTAGTGGACATGAAGTCCTGCTATGGATTTAAACGCTCTACTCAGTTGTCACAGGAATGACCCTTTACTGATGTTTACTATTTGCCTTATCAACCTCATACTGCACACTTTAACTGACTCTCTCACCTTGGCATGCCAAATGTTTTGGTGGCATCACATGAGTCACATGATCAACAGCTGGATGTTACTACTGGCAGAAACGACAGGAAGTGATTGGAGGATGATGGCGTTGCTTGTTTTTAAATGACTCGAATCACATGAACAAATTTCATGTGATTTTTAATTGCGTTTTTTACTTAATGAAAACATTGCAATTGTAAAATTGTGTTTATTGGACACTAGCAGAATAGCAAAGTTGTAAAAGAAACACAGCTTCTAGCAGTCCAATATCTGTGAATAACTATCTGGATGTTTTAACCAATGATGTCCTTCTTTTTTGTTGTTTTTTTTTTAGCTTGTGCAGATGTCTTGAAATATTTTCAGGAAATATCCACAGCTGGGATAATTCAAAAACATTGCCACTTATATAATTGTTATCACTCTTTTCAGGTCAGGATGGCCTGATATGAAAAACAGAAACATGGTTTTCAGGTCAGAGTAACCTGCAACACTGCCTTCATCAACATTTCACAAACAACAATTATTCCCCTACACAAATCTCAAAATAAACTATCTTGATGCAGTAGAATAGGGGCATCAATCAACTTGTAGAAAATCTTTCTCTTCATGTTTAAACCCACTAAAATTATATTTTTTTTAGATATTTCATCAATTCCTGGTTATTGCTAAATCATAGACGTACAATATGACGTGCGGCGTTCTGAACCGTAACGGTTCCACAAGCATCAACTTAAAAACCTTTCAAAGAATGACTATCAACATCTATTGAACTGTAAGCCCAGACTAAGAAAAGAGAGATGGCATTATCTTCCTAACTTCGCCCCCGAACTGGCGAAAGAGGTGAATGGAACACAATTTTGGATCTTCACTCTCAGAGAACACACACAAAAGACACAGGTGACAAAAGTGAAATGGAAGGCAACTACAAGGAGGGTGGGGGGAGGAAGTAGGTGATTGAGCAGAAAAAGATAAAGAGCAGGAAAAAGATGGCAACAAAAGGACAGAAGGAAGCGTTTTGCCAGCTGAACTGATGACTGCCCAGGGAAGCCAGAGAGGCTGGAGCGAGACAAAGAGATGAAGGCCAGATAGTGGCTAATAGAAGAGGAGGTGAAAGGGGAAATGGGGGCTGAGGGACAGTGATACTTGCAGGATGGAATGTACTCTGACAGTAGCATTGTTCTTCTCACCTTCTTCTTCAATGACTTATTTTGAAAATAGAATGAAGGAGTGCTCTGGACAATGCCAGAGGAACATGGACGCATTGGCCTGAACAAAAAAAAAGAAATTAAAAAAAAGACGAACGAAGAAAACTTAGTGGTTGACTTTCAGACGGGGTTACCGCTAAGGGTCATGAGGGCGTATGCGTCTACAGAACATGGAAGAGATGAAAGATAAACAAAACTCCATGAATTATTATTTTTACAAAAGGAAATGTTCACACAGTTTTTACTTTAGTCTTACAAGTAAAAACTAAAAAGTTTGGGGTAGAGCTGCTGTTTTTTTGTTTTGTTTTTGTTTTTTTAAAGAGTTTTCAGCAGTAGTATCCTTTTATTGAACAGCAAATTGAAATCTACGAAATATGGTGGAAAGAGGAGAAACATGCAGCAGAAGACCTGGAGCAAACGTAACAGACAAACCATTGTCTTTACCTGCATTCCCTTACATATTAATATCAGATAATATGATACAGATAAAAAAAATAATTGAACTCCTCTGACCTTCTGTCACCTAGAGAAAAATTCAGTCAGAAACAACCAATCAGAGACAGAAGGCGGGTCTTAATGCTGTTAACCAACAGCTAAATATGCTAATGCTGTAAAAACAACTTACAGTTACAGGAATACTATTTATTCGCTCTCATCTGTGGCTATTGTAAGTAGCCTTAGCATTCATGGCAGGCTATGTTGATGGGGACAAGCTGTAGCATAGCAGAGAGCAGAGAGGGAGGAAGCAGGGCGTACACAAGAGTGATGTAAAGCACTTTGAACTGCCTGCTGAAATAAGGTACACAAATACACTTGATCAACTGACAGCGCTAAGACCCGCCCTCCGGATCTGATTGGTTGCTTTTAGGTAGCACTGGGAGAAAACAGAGAATCTAGTTTTTAAATTTTTCCCTCACAAGTTCTGCCTCATATTTTGTCACAAGATAATGATTGTTTCTATTAATATGTTACAAAAAAACTTTATGTACAAGTTACATATTGCAGCTTTGAGGGTGCTCAAGTTTTTATTCATAACTAAGCAAATTATTTGCATGTGTTGCATTCTGAGATATTTTCGCCTACATCGTGTCGTCAAATGGGCTCGATTTGCTGGATTTCTTGATTGCAATTTAAATTTACAAAGGCGATCCATCGGCAAACAAAAAAAGTCCCATTTTAGTCCATCTGTGATGCACCTTCAGCTCATAATTCAATGATTTCACATGAGATAAATCCTAAATTTTATCTAAGTGGTGGAATTTAAAATATTGATTTCCAAGTAATAACAAAGCTCAATCTCTCCTGACTGACACCTTTTTTTTCAAGCAGGCATCTTTGCTCATTCATGAGTGTAAAAGTGAGGTGTTGTCGTGGCGATGGGGGGGCACTGTAAGGATCATTTAAGCCCATTAATGGCCGTGTTTTGTTGACAGGGAAAAGTGGTGTGCATTCTTGTGGAAAGGACAGTCTCTCTCATCAATCTTTTTCATCTCTCCGTTTCTGTCGTAAGCTTCCCGTTCTGTAATCCTCTCCTCCACATCTCCTCTGTCTGAAGAAAAAAAATATTATACTGAATGCAAGTAATTACCTTGAGAAGAATTTTTTTATTTATATTTTAGTTTCCCTCTTTTTTTTCACTCTCCTATAGGCCTACAATACAAACAGACACACACACACCTCTCACCTCAGCTAAACTCCCAGAGAAATGATGGAGAACTTACTGGGTTCGTTGGGTGAAGTGCTTTCATACAAACTCCCCTGCACAAATAAAATCTCTGAGAAGGAACGCCGCAATCGGGTCTGCAAGGAGGCAAAGAAAACAGAGAACCAACGTTTGTTTTTAACGAGAATGTCCACATATTTCACGGAAAATGGCAGCGGGGCATTTCATGTCATATACGGGAAAAGGAAAAACTGTAAAGAGATTTGCTCAGAGGTAAACACGTTGGCTTTTTTAATTTTCTGGATTATAAAACCATATAAACTGAAAAACAAAACGGTTATTGGCAAGGAATCACTGTAACCAAACATTTTTTAATCTATTTTTTCACAATATGTGCCTGTTAATGGTACTAGCTTGAGGTACTAGCTTGAGAGCATCCTTTTTGATAAAAATCAAAAAGGATGATCTTTATAACATAAAAACAAATCAATTAAAAAAATCTACAAAGTTGGTGAGATTTAATCTTTGTAACATGTACAATCTGATTTATTCTGTTTTATTACAGAGATCTGTATTTTTGTATCAGGGTAAAAATAAGCCAACCAGATATTCTCATCTGTGGTTGCTAGGCAGAATTTGCTTATTCAGGAGTGTTTTGCTTCTCTGTCTGAAAACCTTCAGCCTTCAAGTTGAATAGTAGCATAAATTCAGACTGACAGCTTCATCAGCAATGTTGCAGTCAGTGTTTTCTTGGTCAGTCTGAGGTTCGCTGACCGGCCTGATGAGGATCATTGTGAGAAACTCTCCAAAACCTTTGAACCTGCCAGCAGGACAATAAGAACCATCTACTGATTTTCTTTTTCTTTTTTTTTCTCTTTGAGACTATTAAACAATAAAAAAATCTCTGTTGTTCAAGTTGCTGTTGTTCAAGTCTTGGAAAAAAGGACGAACTGAGACTGCAGCTGTATTTGGTCAAATGGCCTTTACCCTTAAACAGAACGAACCCCAAATGTGACGGTGTTCATGCATTTGGGTTTCAATTGAATGAAAGGACAGCAACTAAGTTTCCAATGGATTCTACACTTGAAAGGTTGAGGATGAGGTACACTATAGAGCAATAAGTTAAATACCTAGCAAATCATGAGTGCTACCATGTTTTATAACCTGTTAGTGTTGTAAAACAACAGGTTTACAACTTGTGTTGTAACAGGTTGCTACAACCTGTTACACTGTAAAACATGAACATGTTGTTCAGTCTCTCTGTGGAGGTGTGGGTTCAATTCCCACCACTGCCATTATTACCTGAAATGGCCTGACGTTTATAGTTATCCCTTAAGAGGCGTTGAAGTCGAGCAAATCATTTCCTACACTTTGAATTCCCTAACCAGTTCTATGCATCCATAAGAAATCTGATGATAAATTCAGATTAAAATTAGAACAATTTCAAAGTTTTTTTTTTTCCCATTTTTCCGGCCACTCTTTTGCTTTTTTTTTTTTTTTCCCCCCACACATCTTTACATCTAAGTCTTTCTCACTACCTGGATCTTGTTCCTTTCTTCTTTCTTTCCTTTGCAAACTCTATTCCCCCTTCCTCTGAGTTTGTCCTCCACTTTAACCGATCTGGTAGCTTGTCAAAAAAAAAAAAATAGAAGAAAGAAGGACCACCATCACTCTCTCTTCAAAGATCCCCACAATTTACACTCCCATCAGCAGAGATGCCAGAACGGATTGAAGCTGTGAGGAGAGCGGGAGAGTGAAGAGGGGTGGAAGATGGAGATGGAAAACCAAAAAGGGCAAAAACACTGCAGCTCAGAGTCCAACCTGAAGTAAAGCATTATTTCACTGACGACCAGCGGTTGACGCCTATTCTGACTTCAGATAAAGTTCCTTTGAAGTCTTAAATACATATACTATGATGATAATATTTCATTTCCAAAGAATATCAAACACCAGATGGAAAATATTCTCTTTGGGAGCCAAGCAGTGATGTTACATCTTATTGTTAGCGACTTTGGGCTTGTTTTTTGTTTTGTTTGTTTTTTTATTGTTTTTTTTTTATGTGTCGCTTTCAAATTTAAAATCCACATTGTGGTTTTTTAGACGTGAAGTTGCTGATTTGGCTTTGAGTTTCTTTCCATTAAAGGAAAACAAAAACAAGATTATACCAAGCTCCTCAAAATAAAGCTAAACAGTAACGGTATGTCGTTTGCTATATGTGTTTTATACCTGCTTTTGAATCATAAGAAATGACATTTTGATGTGCAACAATGGCACTTGACAAAATGTAATGTTTACTGTATGGTGTCTATTATAACTTTGTATTTCTGTTTTGTTTTATATAAAGCAGTTAGAACTGCCTTGTTGCTGAAATGTCCTATGCAAATAAACTTGATTGATTGACTGAAAACCACTAAAATCTTTTGGATTTGGTCTGCAGTTGGGTTTTTTGGGGGTTTGTTTTCATTGAGCTGGTTGCTTGTTTCTCTCGTAAGATCTGGCAACACTTGAGCCAAGACAACCAGGACGACTGTCCTAACGCTGATCATAAAACATCAATAACGTTCCCAGCCATCCATAGTGGGTTTCCGGTGTGCCTCTAAGGCCAAACCCATCAGTTAAAGCTGTTCAAGGGCATACTTGGATCTGTTGTAATATATCTTGAAAGGAGCTTGTATAAAATTCCTGTGTTGCAAAATCACTACAAGGGTTTGTTTGGGGCAGAAGAGCTCTTGGATACGCTTAAATGTTTTCCCAAACTGCAAGGTTACTCATAATAACTCAATATTTGCAATCAAATGTAATAGTGTGGTTGCATAGACAAAATGAGAAAAGGTTTTGTTCCCATAGCGATGTTTCTTTACCTACTTTTCAGTATCAGTTTGATTTCTGGGACATTCGGCTTGTTGAGCCGCTTTTGTGCTGTGAGGATAGAAAAAAAACAGTTCTGTGCTAAAGGTCATAAAAATTTAGGAGAGCTTTAATTGACTTTTTTTTATTTAACTATTAGGTTCAATGTGTGCAAAATACAGATAATATGCTTAACCTGCTTTGTGCACAGCAGCCACCATATTGGCACCCTTATCTGTGATTACAGCCTGGACTCTGCCACTTAAGCCCCGCTATTCAGCTGAGCTTTTTAAGTTCATGTTTCCAGCACCGTTCTGTCCTGAAAAACTGGAATTCTCTAGGAAATTCTCTTGTGCTGCCATTTACACTGTAACATGAGACTATTTTAAAAAGTATTTATACCCAAGAAGTTTTTTGCCTTTTGTGACATTACACTATCAATGTGTTTATGTAGCAGGAAAAAATGATATTGTTTTTATTCTTTTAACAAAACTGAAATGTGTAGTGTTTTTTATTGTCATATGTATATGACAAATACAAGTGATAGAAATTAGTGTGCAAAAAAAGACAAAAATAGAGAAAAGAAAAAGAGATAAAGTTAAAGGCTTTGAACGCTATACATGTACATCAACAACACTAAAAGTACCTAAGAACCACACTGGACTCTTCTCCTAATACCTCAAAACAGAATCCAGTTATGTGTATAGGTCACCTATTTTAAAATAAAAAACATAGATTCCGTGTGTGTAATCTAGGGTGTTTTCACACCTCATAGTCCGGTAGACTCAGTTTGATTGGAGACCTTCATTGCAACATTTGTTAAATTTTCAGCTGCTGCGGTTCACTTTCACATTGCACTGTGTAAAAGCAACCTTTTGCCCTCATCGCCCGTGGTGGCGCTACACCAAGACCCACTGAAGGAAATGACATGACATTTGGTGTTATCAATTCTTTATTTTTTGTTGGGAACAAGTCGGCTGCAAGGTGTCACGGTGGTGCGGTTGCCTTACAGCTAGAAGGTGCTGGGTTTGAGTCCCGGTGTGGGGTCTTTTTGCATGAACTTTGTATGTTCTCTCTGTTCATGCATGGATTCTCTCTGGGTTCTCTGGCTTCCTCCCACAGTCCACGGATGAGTGTTTGGTTCTAAGGGTACCTAGACTACCCTTTGGTTTTAGTTTGTGTGCATGGTTTTGTGTCTCTGTGATGGACGGGCGGAGACAATGATTTATGGAATCTTTCTGGACAGTACGGTTCGCTTCCAAAACTATGGCGTAGAAAGAAAACTAAACCAAATGAAGCTGTCAATTTTTATGACATTCCTTGAACAGCTAAACCAAGTCAAATGGAAATAAGATGCTGTTTATCAGAGAACCAGCAGCATCACGAAGACCAAGGAGCACAGCAGACAAATTAGGGAGTATAGCATGGAGATGACAGAGTGCTGTTCAATCCATCATCCGACAAAGGCATGGAGTATGGAGCAACTGCAGTCATACCAAGACATGGCCGTCCACCTCAACTGACACGCCAGGCAAGAAAAGTTCTGATTAGAGGCAGCCAAGAGGAGTTTGGCACCTCTAGAGGAGCTTCAGAGATCAGCAAACGTGGCACAAAGTAATCAAGACATGCCAGACAAAGGTTGAACTTTTTGGCCTATACACAAATTGTATGTAGAAAACCAACTCTGCACATCAGACTGAATATACATCGCTTTTCTTCAACAGGGACACAGACACTGGCCTGAGTGGATGGGAAGTTGGATGAAGTTAAAAGCCGAGCAATTCTACAAGACAACTTGTTAATGGAGACAAAAGACTTGAGACCGAGGTGAAGGTTCACCTTCCTACAAATGTTGCAGATTCTTCTGAAAGCCATGTCACATTTTGTTGGAGCTGAAATACTCTGCAGGACACACAGCAAAATGTAGAACCACATTATTGTATAAAGGTCAATTTAAATGCCTGCAACATATATTAGACAGGAAATGGAGCTGCAAGGCTTTTTCTCCTGCCCTCATTCATAACTCCTCATGTCAGGGTTAAAGAAACGCTTGAAGATTAAATGCATAATCTCTCCGTTTTTTATTTGTTCTTTGCTTTTCTCTGTAAATTTTTCATTTTTCATTCAACGTGGCAAAATACAATTAATTATTAAGGTAACATCCATTTAAACTGGGCCTAATTCGTCACACAGCACAACCTGGGCAACCTACATTGTTCAAACTCCATTTCTGGCTGCAAATTTTCTGAAGGAGACAGGTTTGAATTTTCTCCATCCAAACTTTTCCAGAACCACTTCTCTTTTCTCTGCTGAGTGTAATATTTTTCCTCCTCTGTAGTCTTCTGTCAAATCCAGATTTGAGGCTCGCCCCATGCAGACTGAAGAGAACTGTGGTCCAACGGAAAGAGTGAAGGGAAAAAAAAGTTTTCTGTGGCTTAAAAAGCTCTGCTCTCCGCTCCTCAAATGAGAACATCAGAGTTTATTGGCCCCCGTTACGAGAGGACTTGACATAAAGTGAAATGTGAGCAGAGGGAAAATTGTAACTCTTGATGGCTGGCTAAGTCTTGGTCAGCAAAATATTTGGCCTGAGGGAGAGCAGAGGGGTGAGGGAGGATGTGGGTCTGCTCAGAACGAACTTTTCCTCTGCTGCAAATCATTTCTTTAAAACTTTAAAGAGGTTATTTTTCTTATAGACAGGACAGGACAGTTAAAAGGGAGCTGGAGGGAAATAATGTATCTGTGTAGAAGAATGAGGTAACGACCAAATGAAAGTAACTCCAAAATGGACCGAATATAATTCTAAGCAGACTAAAGCTCATTGTTTCCGGACCTTTCGGTCCGACCTATCAGCTTCTCACAGTGATTTTCTGTCACTTTGTTCCTCAGCCCCAAGTAAAGATTTGACTTCTTTCTACTAGACTCAATCCATCTTCTTTAAAAATCATCTCTAAAGTTTGCTTTAAAATTGTAGAATTATTAGAAAAACCTATGTAAAAAAAAGCAGACTCTAAATCAGCTTATGACATTTTCAAATTGGAAGCTTGCATAAAATTTGGAAGCATAGATATTTAGTTTTTCTCAGTTGCTTTGGTAAATTCTCAAAACTAATTTGTTCAAGTGTCAAATCATTGTCACATCTGCACATCAAAAAGCATTTCCTTAATCCTTTGAGCAAGTTACAAATGCATATGTACCTCCATTCAAGTGATTATGTACAATTCTGTATGTGCAATACTTTTCTTCCATTATATTTTCTTTTGTGCAAGTGGAAAAACTGTCATGATGTGTGTTGGTGTCAGACTCAGATGCTAAAACCTGAGGTCTTGAGCTGAATTTGAAGATTTAATGAAGAATGAAACAAGAAGTTACAAAAAAAACAAAAAAAAAACATGGAGAGCGCAGGAAGACAGGGCAGAACAAAAACTAATCATAGGAACAACAGGGAAGTAACGTACTGTAACAGGAGGAACCAGCAAGGAATGACTGAGAGTGAGTGTATGCATAGTGGGGAGGTTGATTACTGATCAAGGAACAGATAGCTGATTAGAAACAGATTATAGGTGTGAGGGGAAAGTGGGAGAGNATTACTGATCAAGGAACAGATAGCTGATTAGAAACAGATTATAGGTGTGAGGGGAAAGTGGGAGAGAGAAAGTGGCACAAGGGAACTAAGAAAAAAATCTAATACTAAAGGATAACTAGACTTAAGAAATATAATTAAACCAGAGTAACAACAACTAAAGACAAGAAATAAACTAGAATCACTAAGAAGGACTGAACTAAAGTAAACCCGAACAAGATCGATCTAATTATATCGGTTAAGGAACAAAGAATGATAAACAAACCTCAAAACAACCCAAAATCCTAACAAACTTGAAAAATACTTATTTAATCAATGGAAAAGTAAAATAAAATAAAATAAAATGTGTCGGCCAAAAACGTTGCTGTTCTAAAGAACCAAAGTGAGGTTAGACATGTTAAAGCCTGAACACATGGACAGTGATTAAATGGAGAGAGCATCTAAGTTCAGACGGCTTCTCAGTCTCTGTCTTCCTTGCCAAAGCAAGGAAGTCAGCTCAACTCTTTTAATTACCAATGAATAATATATGAAGTTGAAAGGTTTTAGAGATCAGCTTTGTTAGTTGCTTCTTTCCCCTCTTTACTTCTCTGTCTCTTTCATTGCCTTCCAAAGCTTTCTCTCCAAATGATTTTCTGTTTTGCTGTGTTAGACAAATCTTTATGAAGACAATCTTGTTATTTCCAATTGGAAAGATACTACAGAAGCATAAAACAGATTAGTTTACAAAGTTTTCCTTTACTAAATATAATGGAAACTATTGAACTTTAATACTAAAATCACTGCCTGTTGCTTAGCCAGATCTTTTCTCTTTTACTGTTACTTCAAGAGATCAGTATGGAAGTACATGGAATGTTGAAAATTTAAAGTGGAATGGATGCTTCTGTGTCATGTTAAAACCAAAAACCTTCATGAATTTTATTTGGATATTTTGTAACAGTTCAAAATTGTACACAGAAGTATGTATCCTACACTGGCCCTTCCCCTAACAATCTCTAACTGATGCTTTGTTGAAGCAACCTTCAGCTGAAAGTCTGCTTGGGTACATTTATACTTTCCTTGTACATCTGCACAAAACAACTCAAGCACAGATAATTTAGAAGAGCATATAGGTAAACATGATTTTGATTTCATTTCGTAGCAGCTCTGGCTGAATGTTAAGTTTTTCTACTGGAAAGAGAACCTCTGGCCCAGTCGAAAGGCTTTTGGACCTCGACCAGGTTTTCTTCCCGTCTGAAGCTCCATCTGTATTTTCCATCAAATCCAACCACCATCACAGTTTCTGCTGAAAAAATCATAGGCCTTGTGGTACCACCATCTTTAAAGACTGCCAAATACTACAGACTTCATCCTCAATGCATTCTCAAAACAGACGTCCACCGGACACATCCTCACAAAAGTCTGTTTTTATGACCTCATAATCTGTGTCACACAATAAACAGATTGGTGGCACATTGAACTGTTTTGTATGCATTAACCGAGCTGATAAAGGTTGAGAACTGGCTCAACCAGTCGCAAGGACGTGCGATGTGACTGCCACATACTCTGCACTGCACTGACAGGTGTGCAGAGGCCAATCAGACCAGGCGCCCAACCAGCTCATCAAACCTGCTAGTATCCATCTGAATTGTGTGGGACATGAAGGAATTTGCAACAACAAATGAGGGTAAATCAGGGGTGCTGTGGTAGCGCAGGGGTAAAGCACAATCCACATAATGAAACTTTAATCCTTAACGCATTGGTCACAGGTTCAAATCCCAACCTGATGATCCTTGCTGCATGTCTTCCCCCACTTTCCTGTCTGATCACTCTGAACTGAAGATCACCAGAGAAAACAAAACCTTAAAAAAGAGGGCAATTAGCACATTGACAATAAAATATCACCTGTTGTGTGGCTCACTATACCAAAGTATGTGGCAACCTTAGCTGTAGGCATGGTGTACTCAGGGTTAGTTTCTGCTACACAAAGCCTTTTGTATACATGCAAAATGCTTTGTGATTATTTGTCTTTATTTTGGTCTACATGTAGGCCAAAATAGAAATCAAAGTTTGATTCAATCTTGTTTCCCATATCTCCCACATACCTTCTTAAAGCAACGGCTTTCCTCAAGCCACTGTTCCCTAAAGGCCAGATCTGAGCCACCGATCTGTGTTGATCCAACAAACGATTGCTCTCCTTGCCCAGCCTGTCAGCACAAGTGGGCAGCCATGTCTCCTTTATGGCAACTTCATGGCAAGATATCATAAAGTGAATACCTTACCAAAGTACTGGAAAGTATCCACATTTTTACTATGTTTTAAAGAGTTTTTTCCCCCCTCATAAGCAATACACACAAGACCATGTATTTTAAAATCATGACAAAAAAACATATCAATGTCTGGCCAACTTATCTGAACATATTTTATTTCTCAAAGTAGACAGAGTCCAATTTTGTTACATTTCCCAGACTGGGAATGGAACTAGACCATCATTTCTGGTCAGGGAAAGGCATATATCTTTTCACCTGCCTTGTTTCCTTTGTAGCTTCTCTGGAATAAAGTGGACCCTGATGGACTAGTGGTCAGGATTTGGATATTTCGGCATTGTGGACCGGGTTCGATCAGGGAAAGTCATGTTCACTTTCAACTGCATCGTTGTCTTCATCACGTCTTTAAAGCACTCTTGGTATTTATGGTCACAGACCTCTTGGGTGATTGAAAGAGATAAAATGGTCCCTGATGGTCTAGTGTTCTCACAGTTGTGGCCTGGGTTTGATTCCTGGTGAGGGAAAGGCAGGTTCACTTTAAACTGCATTATTGTTTTAATCACATCTTAAAGGCAATCTTGGTAATGATCATCAAAGATCTCTTGATAGCTTCTATCACAAAAGGTGGTCCCTGATGGTCTAATGGTCAGGATTTGGCGCTCTCCTGCAGCGGCCCATGTTAAATTCCCGGTCAGGGAAAGGCATGTTCACTTTCAACTGCATGATTGTTTTCATCACATCTTCAAAGCACTCTTGGTATTGATCGTCAAAGATCTCTTGATAGCTTCTATCACAAGAGGTGGTCCCTGATGGTCTCGTGGTGAGGCTTCGGTACTTTTGCCACAGCCAGAGAGCGATTCCCGGTCAGGGAAAGGTACGTTCACTTTGAACTGCATGATTGTTTTCATCACATCTTCAATGCACTTTTGTTATTGATCATCAAAGATCTCTTGATAGCTTCTGTCATGAAATATGGTCCCTGATGGTCTAATGGTCAGGATTTGGTGCTCTCCTGCAGCGGCCCAGGTTAAATTCCAGGTCAGGGAAAGGCAT
>NW_006800228.1:812658-813829 GCF_000485575.1 Poecilia formosa
GTACTTTTGCCACAGCCAGAGTTCGATTCCCGGGCAGGGAAAGGTACGTTCACTTTCAACTGCATTATTGTTTTCATCTGTCATGAAATATGGTCCCTGATAGTCTAATGGTCAGGATTTGGTGCTCTCCTGCAGCGGCCCAGGTTAAATTCCAGGTCAGGGAAAGGCATGTTCACTTTCAACTGCATGCTTGTTTTAATCACATCTTAAAGGCAATCTTGGTAATGATCATCAAAGATCTCTTGATAGCTTCTATCACAAAAGGTGGTCCCTGATGGTCTGGTGGTGAGGTTTCTGTACTTTTGCCACAGCCAGAGTTCGATTCCCGAAAAGAGAAAGGTACGTTCACTTTCAACTGCATTATTGTTTTCATCACACCTTCAATGCACTTTTGGTATTGATCATCAAACATCTCTTGATAGCTTCTGTCATGAAATATGGTCCCTGATGGTCTAATGGTCAGGATTTGGTGCTCTCCTGCAGCGGCCCAGGTTAAATTCCAGGTCAGGGAAAGGCATGTTCACTTTCAACTGCATGATTGTTTTCATCACATCTTCAAAGCATTGTTTGTATTGATCGTCAAATTCTCTTGATATCTTCTCTCACAACAGAAGGTCCCTGATGGTCTAGTGGTCAGGATTAGGCGCTCTCATCGCTGCGGCCCGGGTTCGATTCCCAGTCAGGGAAATTCACTTTCAACTGCATGATTGTTTTCATCACATCTTCAAAGCACTCTTGGTATTGATCATCAAAGATCTCTTGATAGCTTTTGTCATGAAATATGGTACCTGATGGTCTAATGGTCAGGATTTGGCGCTCTCCTGCAGCGGCCCAGGTTAAATTCCAGGTCAGGGAAAGGCATGTTCACTTTCAACTGCATGATAGTTTTCATCACATATTCAAAGCACTCTTGGTATTGATCATCAAAGATCTCTTGATAGCTTCTATCATAAAAGAAGGTCCCTGATGGTCTAGTGGTCAGGATTCGGCGCTTTCACCGCCCAGTTTCGATTTCCGGTCAGTTAAAGGCATGTTTATGTTAACTGCTTCATTGTTTTCATCACATCTTCAAAGCATTGTTTGTATTGATCGTCAAATTCTCTTGAAATCTTCCCATCACAAAAGAATGTCCCTGATGGTCTAGTGGTCAGGATTCGGCGCTTTCACCGCC